>NW_027129224.1:0-15000 GCF_037325665.1 Littorina saxatilis
GTGTGTGTGTGTACGTGTGTGTGTGTGTGTGTGTGTGTGTCTGTGTGTGTCTGTGCGTCCGTGTGTGTGTGCGTGCGCGTGTCAGTGTGCGTGCGTGCGTGCGTGCGTTCGTGCGTTCGTGCGTGTGTACGTCCGTGCGTCTTAGCGTCCGTCTGCGTGCGTGTGTCCGGAGTAAAGCTCTACAAGTGTCCCCCAGAAAGGCGGGGTGACTCATGCATCAGGGCTGCGAACCATGCTGAGACCCAGAGGTCGATGGCACGGGAAGGGGGACAACTCCACAGGCTTCCATGCTTAATGACCCTTCACACAAATGAAGACAAATGTCCATTTTTTCCATTTGCCACTTTTTGCACTTTTTCTCTTTTTTTGCTTAAATCTGTTTCGGTTATATTTTCCCCTTCTGGAGTTTTATCACTTTCCATTCGGTTTTTTTATGGGAGTGGGTGGGTGGGGGTGGGGTGGGGGGAATTTTCTTAATGTCCTTTGTTTCTCTCCCAGTCTCTGTCTCTATCTCACTCACTTTATCTCTCACACTCTCTCTCCCTAACTGTCTCTCCGCCTCCCTCTCTTTCTCTCTCCCTCTCTTTCTCTCTCCCTCTCTTTCTCTCTCCCTCTCTTTCTCTCTCCCTCTCTTTCTCTCTCCCTCCTCCCCTCTCTCTACCTCCGTCCTCCTGTCCTTCCGTCACTCCCTCTCTCCCTTTCTCTCTCTCGCCCTCTCTCTCTCCCCCTCTCTCTCTCTCTCCCCCCCTCTCTCTCTCCCTCTCTCTCTCTCACTCGCCCACTCTCTCTCTCTCTCTCTCTCTCTCTCTCTCTCTCTCTCTCTCTCTCTCTCTCCCCCTCTCTCTCTCCCTCTCTCTCTCTCTCTCTCTCGCCCACTCTCTCTCTCTCTCTCTGTCTCTCTGTCTCTCTCTCTCCCCCCTCTCTCTCTCTCCCCCTCTCTCTCTCTCTCTCTCTCTCTCTCTCTCTCTCTCTCTCTCTCTCTCTGTCTCTCTGTCTCTGTGTGTCTCTGTCTGTCTGTCTGTCTCTGTCTCTGTCTCTGTCTCTGTCTCTGTCTCTGTCTCTGTCTCTATCTCTGTCTCTGTCTCTCTCTCTCTCTCATTCATTATCCAACGTTACAAACACGATATATAAAACAAAAACACACCTCAGCAGTGTATCATGCATGTCACTAAGTTTTTCTCCTCAAGAACATAATCATGATCTTTGTTTTTAGTGTCCGTATTGAATTCGTGTCAGACGACAGACGGAAGGGGGAACAGAATCTCACGTTTTGGGAAATCAGTATGATGCTTTCCAACGTACAGCGTCCTCTGGTGACAGACAGACATGACACGTCTTGGGGTGACATGACACCATCCTGAGTTTCCTACGATAACCACGCTTCTTGACAGAATTCAGGTTTAGCTTTTACGGAAGAATACTGCTTGAATCCCTTTTAGCTTTATACAAGAATCAATAAAAATATTAAAAACCAGAAATTCCTCCGAGGTAGGAAAAACACCCCCGTCCTTACCATTCTCATTGCCACCAACTGAGAAGGTTATTTCCCTTTGACCATTAATATGTCCCTCTATAAGTCCTTGTAGAATCTTAATCCACCAATAACTCCCTAACCGTGTGTTTGACTGGTCCCAATGTTTGTAAGGACCGTCTCAGGAATGTATAGAACCTGTTCACCAAGTTTGGTGACGATCGGTCGGTTCATTCTTGAGATCTATATGCGAACACAAACACACAAACAAACAAACACATCGACCGAATCCTATACACACCCCTATACCGGGGGTGTAACCAGATAGACTGGTAACGTTCAAATAATAAGAAAACGAATCTTGCAAGCGAGTTTTGTCGACAATGTTGTGATAATGTCATTATTTGCATCATAAGAGTGTGTCTACTAAAAGTCCACTGGGTGGACGTAGTGTAAATGTAACGTTTTGTTTCGTCATTCATTGACGTTCCTATAACCTACCATTCTTCTTGTTTGATCGAGAATAAATAAGTTTGTGCTTTTTCAGATGAAAACTGGTTGGAATCCTTTTTAGTTTTTTTTTCTCGTAGAATAAACTGCTTGACGTTACTCTCGTGACCCCCACCAGCCGCCAACTCCCCTTTCCATCTTTCAGTCTTTCTCAATGCTTTCTAATTTCTATAATACTACACTCACACATTTTTTTTGTTAGCTTACTAGAATAAACTGTTTGAAGTCAGTTTTAGCTTCATAAAGGATATTCTTCTTGACGTCATTTTGGCTTTGTAAATGAATTCTACATTAAACATTATGTGAGGGTTTGAACATTACAGGTTCATTGATACAGCATGGTAGATTAGTGAGAGTGTTCATCACAAGACTGAATCAAGGCGAGGCGTTGGTCAGGGGGCTGTGAGAGTGATGTCCCTTCCCTCCAGCGAGGAGATCGATGAGACGAGCTATTAGCAGTGTCTCCCATCCACACAGCCTCTCTCTGACCCCCACTTGTTACCGCCCCTGACTGTCACACGCTACACCAGTTGCCTCCCTTTGCCGCAGGGCGATAATTCCCTCCCTTTGACGCTCCACACCCCCCCCCCCCCCCCCCCCCGCTTCCACCCCCTCCCTTTCATAGCGCAAACCCTACAATAATTCGCTCCCTTTGCTTCGACGACCCCTCAGCATTCTCTCCCCTTTCACAGCGCCATCTTGGAAGCGTCTTGTCACCCTGACTGTCTCCCGCGTGGTGGAGATTGTCCGTGTCTTATGGAGCTTCCCTGTCCCCGTGTGGTGGAGATTGTCCGTGTCTTATGGAGCTTCCCTGTCCCCGTGTGGTGGAGATTGTCCGTGTCTTATGGAGCTTCCCTGTCCCCGTGTGGTGGAGTTTGTCCGTGTCTTATGGAGCTTCCCTGTCCCCGTGTGGTGGAGATTGTCCGTGTCTTATGGAGCTTCCCTGTCCCCGTGTGGTGGAGATTGTCCGTGTCTTATGGAGCTTCCCTGTCCCCGTGTGGTGGAGATTGTCCGTGTCTTATGGAGCTTCCCTGTCCCCGTGTGGTGGAGATTGTCCGTGTCTTATGGAGCTTCCCTGTCCCCGTGTGGTGGAGATTGTCCGTGTCTTATGGAGCTTCCCTGTCCCCGTGTGGTGGAGATTGTCCGTGTCTTATGGAGCTTCCCTGTCCCCGTGTGGTGGAGATTGTCCGTGTCTTATGGAGCTTCCCTGTCCCCGTGTGGTGGAGATTGTCCGTGTCTTATGGAGCTTCCCTGTCCCCGTGTGGTGGAGATTGTCCGTGTCTTATGGAGCTTCCCTGTCCCCGTGTGGTGGAGATTGTCCGTGTCTTATGGAGCTTCCCTGTCCCCGTGTGGTGGAGATTGTCCGTGTCTTATGGAGCTTCCCTGTCCCCGTGTGGTGGAGATTGTCCGTGTCTTATGGAGCTTCCCTGTCCCCGTGTGGTGGAGATTGTCCGTGTCTTATGGAGCTTCCCTGTCCCCGTGCTGTCGTCAGCCACTATTCACCGTCACGACGGGGACTCCGCTAACACTTCGCGTTTGGTCTTCGGTTCTTTTTCTCTCTCTTTCTTTCCATTTTTCAGAGAGAAGCAAGGTCTCTTTCTCTGTCTCTCTCTCTGTTTTCCCTCTTTCTCCTTCTGTCTCTGTCTCTGTCTCTCTCTGTCTTTCTCTCTGTCTCCTTCTGTCTGTCTGTCTGTCTATCTTTATCCCTCTCTCTCTGTCTCTCTGGCTGTCTTTCTCTCTCTCTGTCTCTTTCTAGCTCTGTCTCTCTCTATTTCTCTCCCTCCTCTCTCTCTTTCACTTTCTCTCACTCTCTCTCTATCTCTCTCCCTCTCCTTCTCTCTCTCTCTTTCTCACTCTCTCACTTTCCTTCTCTCTCTCTCCCTCTCCCTCTCCCTCTCTCTCTCTCACTCTCTCTCTCTCTCTCTCTCTCTCTTTCTCTCTCTCTCTCTCTCTTTCTCTCTCTCTCTCTCTCTCTCTCTATCTCTCTCTCTCTCTCTCTCTCTCTCTCTCTCTCTCTCTCTCTCTCTTCCCCCCTTTCTCTCATTTGAAGAGCAACAGGATAATGTTTTTTTCTTTGATTTCAGAATGATGGATGCTTTTTCATGGTTGCCTGGGTGAAAGCGAAGACATACGAATCTAGAGTGGGTTGCTAGGGTTGCTAGGGTTGCTAGGGTTGCTACTGCAAATGTTTCAAGATTTCATTTTGATTTTAGATTCTGGTTTTACTGGAGGGTGGAGTTTATAGCAAAACAAACTTATGGGATATTTTTATGTTTGAAGAAGAATGATCCGAAATTCGCCTTATCTGGTACAAAACATGAAAAGAAGAGGTAAAACACACTTTTGAAAGGCAGATCAGAAGGAAAAATATGCACAACTGGCCTGATATTCTGTTACATTGATAACTGCTTGTATGTGTATGAAAATATTCAGCTGTTAGCTAGTCTATCCAGCGCAGGTCTGAGCCCCAGGCTCACAGAATTGACCGAAACAAAAGAACAAACGTCTTTGTGAACTTTCACAGTTTCCGAGAGTACACAAAGTTTGCCCATCAGATCCGAGACCTTTCAGGAAAATGGGTAGGCATACAGGAAACTGTCACCCCGCTCAGACCATCTCACGCGGAGAAGTGAAGCAATGGAGGAGCTTATGAAGAGCTGTGGTGAAGAGAGTGTGCGGCACAGGGTGTGTGTGTGTGTGTGTGTGTGTGGGGGGGGTGTTGGAACATTGAACTACTCCATTTCCGCAGTTTGGACAGGTCAACGTTGTCAGCCTCCACTCAGGGGGGGATAACCGTACCTTTAAAACCTCCAGAACATCTGAGAAAATCAGGTCTTAAAAAGGAAGGGGTTCTTACAATGGGAGTACATTTACACAGACAATTAACAGACAGTCTGAAAAAAGAGGGAGTCTTATATTTGGGATCTTAAAAGGGGGGTTCCACTGTAAGGGGGGGAGGGGGGCTGCGCTACTCCATATCCACAGTTTGGACAATTCAAGGTTCTCAGCCTGGGCTGATGGTGGTAGTGGAAAAAGGAAATGTCTTTGATACAAATGCAAACACCAATTGGTGTGTGGGTTGTGAGGGGGGGGGGGGTGGGAGGAGAGAGGTTGTGGATTGACAGAAAGTACAAACCGGAGGAATTGGGTGATTGGGAAGGAAAGAGAATGAAAGGAGAGGGGGTGGAGGGGGTTAAAGAGGGTCAGGCCAGGTCAGTGACCCCATGTCTGACCTCTGCCCAGCGTGGCTTTGGTCAAGGGAACGGTCATCATGGCCGGGTCTTACTGGACAGGTCAAGGATGAACGCTTTTGTGTGATAGATATTTGTAAAGATTTCAGGCACATTGAGAAATACAATTCTCAGTCTTATGTAAGCTTGCAGGACAGAATGCGAGACAAAGCCATGCAGGCAGTATGTTATTAACAGCTATTGTGTTTTCAGCGTAGCAATAGGGCCCGATATTTAGACGAGACAAGTATAATGCCGACGAGTCGAAGACGAGTCGCATTATACTTGTTCGAGTCTAAATATCGGACCCTATTGCTACGATGAAAACACAATAGCGTTTATATAGCTATTCTGACATTAAATTCTGTGTTAGAATCATGTTTTTGTCAGCGACAAGTACCAGAATGGTCCATGTCGTTGATTGCAGACGACGGTTCCCTTTCCGCATGAAGCCACGGAAATAACCGAACATTGAAAAACCCACGGACATGTATTACGGAGAAAACTCGAGATAACCGGATGCTTAGCATTACGTCAATATGTTAGGAATCATATGACGTCATGACGTATCATGCTTGCCTACGTAGATTGTATGTTCGAAAGTCTGACTTCTGTTGGGAATTCGCGTGGTGAAGACAGCGGTAAATCTGTAGATGATAAGAGAACAAGGATTGTCTCAGAAGAAACGACGAAATGTTTCAGACCGGTAACTTCATTTCAACATTGCACTAGATCTATACAATGGACGTTCTATGTGACAGGAGAGTTTGCTGATTTTGTGTTAAACATTGGAGAGATCGTCTGCTAGAATCCGAGATAGGTCGCTTCAGATTGCAGCTTCTGGAAATTTGCAAGGTTTGTTGCCTGTTAAAGAACTGGATTTTACACGTAATGTATGTCATGTACAGTAAGCAACAACAAAAACACACACAAAGCAAATGGCATCGTCTGTCGACTAGTCACAGAGTGACAGAAACAAACCTGGCGAGGTATGCGTGTACTTTATACACGTGGAAGAAACCGGAACCATGCGTCTTTGTTATTGCCGATATCGTTTGGATATCGGCAAAAATGGCCAACTTTCGTAGCGTTATGCTTTGATGATCGGAAAAGGGATGTGTGAGACCATCCAATCACAGCCCCCGAATTCCCCCACGTGTCCATCAGAATAGCTATATTAGTTAATGGTGCAATCAAGGGAGAAATGTAGAATACAACAGCTGTCCCGCTGTTGTTTAGAAAGGTCATTTTCTAGGCCTCAAACACACACACACATACACACACACGCACACACTTACACATACACACACACCCACACACACATACACACACACGCACACACACACACACACACACACGCACACACGCACGCACACACACACACACGCACGCACGCACGCACGCACGCACACACACACACAAAACCACCACCACCACCACCACCAATACCCCTCGCCGACCACTTGTAGAAGGTTTTCCACAAGTGGCACCAATCGTGATCAAACACCAGAGGAGAGAGAGAAATTAACGGTTATAGAGGAGAGAGAGAGAGAGAGAGAGAGAGAGAGAGAGAGAGAGAGAGAGAGAGAGAGGGAGGGAGAAAGAGAGAGAGAGAGAGAGAGAGAAAGAGAGAAAGAGAGAGAAAGAGAGTGAAAGAGAGAGAAAGAGAGTGAAAGAGAGAGAGAGAGAGGGGAGGGAGAAAGACAGAGACAGTGAGTGAGAGTGAGTGAGAGAGTGAGAGAAATAGAGAGAGAGGGGGGAAGGCTAGGGCAAATTATGATTGAGACTAGCGATAAGAGAGCGATTCAGCAAAAGGCCAAACATCTCCCAGTGACAAATTACCAGCGCGATATGGTTATGCGTCATCGAACAGAGCGCAGAGCATGTTTGCAGTGTTGTGTCTAACAGAGGAGAGTTGTAGCGGATATTTGTCACGCGTTTTTCACAAAGCATTAGCTGCGTTGGTTCTCACTAAGCATGAGGGGAGTTGCGTGGACTATTTGTCTATCGTTTGGGTGAAAAGTGTTTGCTCGTGAGCACCATTGTGTGAGTGGTGCGGGTGAAGAGATGCTGTATGTCACTTCTGAATCGTGATGGTCTGAAGTATAATTATGCACTGTTGTCGGAGTTGTGTTAATGACGTGGATGTATGTGTTTGGGATTGTACAATGCCTTGAATTTGAAGATACATGAATATTGTAAACTAGAATGAATACCCGCTTCGCCGGGTAGCCGGCTTCGCCGGGAAGAAGTACTTAGAGCCGTACGCCGGCTTCGCCGGGTCCGAACAATGGACCCGCCATGCTTAGGTCCCTCCCAGATTCGTGGAATGGGAACAGCACGAAAATGATTCAGTGGCCATAATGCCAATCCTGACCATATCGAGTCCCATCCTTGTCGACGAATGTAACCGTGTAAATCACCTTTGGAGGCGAACTCCACTCAAACAGGACTGAGCAAGTTATGGCTTCTCAAAGGAAGGCCAGTACATAAAATTACGTTAAAATTAATATTAAAAGTCCTACGGTTTTGAGCCATTAAGGACTTGAGTGTTTGTCCGCTTTCAAAAAGAGGAAAGAAAGAAACAAAAAATAAGGAGAGGAGGGCAGGGGGTGGGGTTGAGTTGATAATGCTCTGTGGAATTTGTTAAAATGAAAAGTAGTTAAGATGTTTCTTGGTAAGAATTATAAGTCTGTATTCTATGTCTTGAATAACGGGCTTGTAATATTATTTTTTTTTTTTATTTCAAATCGAGTTAAAAAGTGGAACCTTCAGGATCACCAATAAAACCAAATAGATGAGCAAGTAAGAGGAACACGAACAATAAATCTCAAAACTTTTTACAAATAAAAGGATTAAGATGTAAGCCACGAAGCCACGAAGGCCGTGGTAATAAAAACAATATGTACAGTTTGGCGACTAGTGGGCCTTGGGTGAGGATATGTTGTCTAGAAGGTAGTCGCTGGAATCAGGAGGGATGGCGGGAGCCACTCGACCTCAAACTGAAACACGCTGATGTGATAATCTGGGCTTAGTTATACCCACAGCCCCATGTCCGAGTCCCTGACCAGTCGGCACAGCAGCAAGCTGTGTGACCAGCCTAGAGAACTGCTACTGCGCAGATAATCCTGGGGACTCAGACCATGGAGCTGCATATGGTCATATAAGGTTTTAAATGTAATTCTATTTGTAGCGCATGGAGCGAAAATGTGTTGAAATGAATAGGGTTCTCCACAATGGCAGGACTTGTTAAAGATATGGAAGCGGCAGCCGCCGGCACGGAGGCGTCTGAAGATAGTGAGGAGGTTTGTTGGGAGATCGGGGTGTAGATCGTTCATATCAATGGGTTGATAGGACAGAGATGTTACGTACTGACTTCGAATGAGTTTACGGATTTTACTGTAGAACTCGGTTACTGAGTAGCCGATGTTAGTGTTAGCTGGGCTAGATTCTGCCGCTTCTTTGGCAGCGACATCCGCCAGTTCATTTCCCCGGACCCCTACGTGAGAGGGGACCCAGAGAAATGACACGGATGTGCCGGATGAGATTAACTGGTGACATATAAAGAGGATTTCTCTTTGTAGCTCTGCCCGATTTGATGTGTTTCGATGCAGAGCTTGTAATGAAGAGCGCGAGTCAGAGCAGAAAACTACCGCACGCGGTGTGACTGGGAGGTCATTTATAAAAGTGCATGCCATGAGCAAGGCAAATAGCTCGGCTGAGAATATGGAGATGTCTTTATTAAGAGTATATTTCCTTGAGATTTTGAGATCTGGGATCACAAAGGCGCAGCCAACGCTGCCGTCTGCAAATTTGGATCCGTCAGTAAAGACTTTTAAATGCTCCGAGAATTTGTAGTTTAGGGTTTCTTTTGTAACAGTAGCTAGGTAGACGGGGTTATCTTTTTTGGTAGTATTATCTTCACTGTCGTATATGATAGTAGGGGTTTCCTCAAGCCAAGGCGGGTAGGAGGGCGGGGGGACCCTGGCCAGCTCACTGACCTTCACCCCGCTATCGGCTAGAATGCGGTTTACTGTGTCGGATAAGGGTAGCGTTTTGGCCAAGAGTTGAGTGCTATGTTTGGTGTTGGCCTCATAATTTTGGTGCTGAGGAAAAAAGTCAGTCAGGACCTCGCAGGCAGAGTTCTCTACCGCGTGGGCTCTGACAGCATACTGAGCTGAACGGAGTTTTATCTCATCCACAAGGGGCAGCCACCCACACTCGCTGTAGACTCGACTCTTGCTCGCTTGTTGGGAGAGTCCCAGAGCTATTTTGAGCGCCCTGCACTCTATAATAGCCAGTTTTTTCATGAGCGCCGGGCGCGTCGCGAAATAAGCTTCGCACCCGTAAAGGAGGCGGGAGCGAATTAATGCCCGCACTACCTCTGTGACACACTTACGTCCTCTGGCCCAGGATTGGGACGCCAGGTAACGTATGATATAAAGATCCTTGTTGGCCTTATTGATCAGATGTTCGATATGACTGGTCCAGTTAAGTCGGGTATCGATGATAACGCCGAGGAACTTAACTTCTGAGCTCGGTTTGATAATATCACAACCTATCTTTATACTGCAGTTCCTGTACAGTTGTCTGCGGGAGACAACAAGAAAGACTGTTTTATTTGAGGCTAGTTGGAAGCCGTTGGTGTACATATATTGACAGAGGTTGTCGATTTTAGTTTGGTAAGAAGATAAGTCAACAGTGTTGGTAACTCTGTTATGGCGTGGTCTATTAGTGTCTATTAAGGCGAGGTCGTCCGCATACAGAAGTACACTGGCACCGTCAACCTTAACAGAAGTAATGTCATAGAGCATGATGCTGAATAAGTTTGGCGCGATGATACTGCCCTGGGGAACCCCCATGTCCAGCGCATGGGTTTCGGACACCGAAGAGCCCACTCGGACAGACATCTTGCGATTGCTGATGAAGTTTTTGATGAATTGGTACATGTGGCCAGAGACACCGATTCTGCCGAGTTTTAGGAGTAGACGAGCATGCCAGACGCTGTCGTACGCAGATTTAATATCAAAGAAGGTTCCAAGAAGAGAGTTATTACTATGTGCCAAGGTCTTTTTGATTTTTTCAGTGACGTGCACAATGTGGTCCGCACACGAACGACCTTGCCTAAAACCTGCCTGGCATGTAGGAATGATATTGTGTTTATTGAGGTGGAACTCCAGCCTCTGGTTCACCACACGCTCAAAGATCTTGCTGAGGTGGGGGGTTAGTGATATGGGGCGGTAACTGCCAGGTAGATTGCCCGGTTTTCCGCTCTTCAATACTGCTACTACTTGTGAGTCTGACCACGCTGCGGGGATAGTATCCTTTAACCAGCATAGGTTGAAAAACTGAGTGAGCAACTTAACAAAGTTAGGTGGTAGATGTTTTATCATGTGATATGATATTGGGTCTAAACCTGTGGATTTTTTTGGGTCTTTCACAGAAGAGATGGCGTTTTGGACTTCTTTTGCCTTAAACATGCAGTTTATAGGCAACTGGTTGTCATCTGGGGGGTATGTGAAACCCTTCTCCTGATCTAACCTATAATTGAGTCGTTCAGTATCTAGGGATTTTGATTGACTATTTTTGGCAAAGGTATCTGCTAATAGGTTTGCCTTTTCAGAGTCAGTTGTGGTCATTTTATCACCCGATAGTAGTGGCTTTTCTTTAGTTCTGTATCTACATTTAAATCTGCGGATTTTCTTCCAGATTTTGCCACAGTCTTTGTAATCTTTAGTTTCTTTGTGGACAAAGTTTTCCCAGTTTTGAAGTTTAGCCTCAGCGGTGATCTGGTTAAATTGTATTTCAGCTGACTTCATATTCGTGAAGTTAGCGTCTGAGCAGTGCCTGAGATATGTCCTAATGTGATATCGCTTGTTTGCCAAGGCTTCATCACAGTCTGCATTCCACCACTCATTCCTTTTGGCCTTACAGTTAGGATTTACTGATTTAAGCGGAATGTGATTATTGGCAGCAGTGAGTATACATTGACGTATGTTATTGTAAGAGGCTTCGATGTCATCCGTAAGGAGAGTTTCCTCCCTGACACCCTCGAGCTCCGCACGGAAGCTGTCCCAATTTGCCTGTTTGTAATTGTACTTTTTTCTGACCTCCGAGTTATTGCGATTAGGGGCGAAGTGGCGGAAGGTAAGAACAATGGGTAAGTGATCGGAGCCGAGGGCGTCCGGGAAAACGTTCCAGTCGATGTCAGTGACTATGGCATTTGAGCAAAGGGAGAGATCGATTGCTGACGGGGAATGGTCAGCTCTGTCTGGAAGTCTGGTTGCCGAGCCATCGTTTAGTATACAAAAGTCAGTTTCCAAAATGACGTCAGCAAGGTTGCTATTGGCATGTTTGTATCTAGGGTTAGCAGAGTCCCACAGAGGGTGGTGATTATTAAAATCACCCATCACGCACCAGTGTGCCCTGCCATGATCCAGGGATTTTAGCCAGTCGGTAGTTCCTTTTTTATTACACCCGTGGGGGTAATATATGTTAACTATGTTGAGGTTTTTGGATCCTTTTATTTCGATTTCAACAGCACATGTACTGAGATTTTCTGAACTAGGGATGAGAGGTGCAAAGGGTTTGTAATTTAAGGAAGACTTTAGATAAATAGCTGTTTGAATGAGTTGCCCTGAGCCCTTTTGCTCTACTATGGGAGGGAAGTCAAAACCATCTATAGAAGGCAGTAGGGAGCGTTTTCTCTTGACTGACTGGATAACTAAGATGTCAGCAGAGTGATTTGATATATAATTATATAGCTGAGAGAAGTTAGAGTTGATAGAGCGACAGTTCCACTGTAATATGATAAATCCGTGACCGCTTTCACTTTGTTCAGCCATTTTAACACGCACAAAGAAGGTAAGTTAAAGGGCAGATTTAAAATAGGTTAAAAAGTGGTTTTGACAGCTTTCATATCCGTCACGGACAACTGCTTGGCACCAGCAAGGGCGCCCAGCGCCAGAGTGGCGCCGCCCGGAATGAAGCGTTCAACCTTGGTGTTGGAGAGTTGTGTGTATGTAGCTGAGAGGGAGTCGATCAGGTCGAGAGGACTCTGCATCTGTCTGGCCTTAACCATGAAGCCGAGGCACTGCTCGATGAAACCTTGAAGGCCTCTTTGTTGTTCATTTAAATTTGCATATTGCTCTCCTGTTTTTAGCTTATCTAGTGCAGCGTCGGCTAGCTCAAGCTCTGCCTTCTCCTGCTCCTCCCTCATCTGCTGCTTTATTTCCTGTTCAGTTTTAAGTTTGTATTCTCTGAATCTCTGGGCCAATCCCTCCTCCATTCTCCCCATCAACCTCTCGAAGAGCTGCTCTTCTTTTGAGTCCTCCTTCCTGTTCTGGGCTTTGCGTAGGAGGGAGGCCTTTAACCCGGGGGTCCCATGAAGCGGCGCCTCTGCCCGAGCCGTCTGAGACTTACAGGGCGCCTGGGGGCCAGGATTTGGATTTTGCGAAGTTGTTTGGTGCTTCGCGGTTGCAGCAGAGCTGTCCGCATGAACTGGAAGGAGTGTATTGTCATGTTCGGTCATTTTGTTTTTGATTTCTTGTATTTTATTTACTTGCCCACCCAGGGGGGGTCTCTGGACAGCCAAAGAGTACCCGGACCGGGGGGTTGAGGTCCGCCGGATCGGTTGCGGAGGGGGACGCCAGAAGGAGTCCCTCATTTCCGCTGGGGCAGTCGCTGTTTTATTTTGTTGTTTGGCGAGCTCGCGCCGCGCCCGATCCAGGGCCTCAGAATATGGTATGTATGCTGCCGACCTGATCTTATTGGCCTGCAACCTCAGTCTCATTTCCGGGCATCCAAGATAAGCGGCGGAATGCTCGCCCTTGCAGTTTACGCAATGTTTGGCCTTGGTGCACGTCGCTCCGTCGTGGCCCTTGGAGCCACATCGGGGGCAGATCTGCACTTTTGATTTGCATTGTTGTTTTAGGTGCGATAGTCTCTGGCACTTCGTACAGCGCCGCACTGGAGGAGTGTAGGGTTCGACGCCGTACACCTCACTCTCCAGAACGACGCTGTCTGGAAGAATTGCCGTTGTAAACGTGACACGGACCGCCTGAGACGGTTTCCCATCCCTAAGGAGAAGACGGCGAAAAGATCGAACCGAGGAGGGGCCCTTTTCTACAAGACTCCCATCCTCCATCCGGACGCGCACGCCCACTGCCATCTCAGACAGGTCTGTTCCTGAATGTATTGTGGGTATGCGTTTAATGACACCTTCGGTTGTTACCTCCGGACGGTGGCATTTCACTTTGATGCCGCCGATCGAGTCCAGCCTCAATAGCTTGTTTTGTTGTGATGCTGAGGAGCACCCTACCAGGACGCTCCCAGCTGCCAGCATGCGTATTTCTTTGACCTCGCCGATGGCAAGGTCAAAAGTTTTTTTCCTCCTGAGGCCGAGTCCCTGCAATGTTGCAGGGCCCTCCTTCAGGTCCTGCACCACCACGGGGAACTCTAAGAAGGAGGGAGGAGGTTGCTTGGGTTGGTAAAGAAGTTTTCTTCGGGGTCTTTGTTTTGTGTGTGTGTGTGTATTGGCAGGTGGTAGTGGCTGTTGAGTTGTCAGGTTTTCTTGTGATTCAGTTAGGGGTTGGGAGGTGTCGACCCCCCGGGCAGATGTTGCATGGGAAATACCTGTGTTTCCCTGAAGAGGGGGACCCTCGCAGAGGACCTTTTGCTTCTTTTTCTTTTTGGGCTTCTTACGATTGACTTCGGTGAAGTCTTCCTCAAAATGATCAGTAATCTGAGAGCGTGGGGGGCTATCCCGGAAGAGAAGAGATTCCGGAGAGCTCTGCCCCCCCTCAGGGTCGTCCTCCCGCAATCTCTTTCTCTTGAAAGGAGAAGATATGCTGGTTTTCTCATTGGTGATTGCTTTATTAAGCTGTTTGGATTTTGGGGACTGACCAGTCCGGCTGGCCCGGTCAGTCTCATTCAGTGATTCCATGGGAATATCTGGGGCGCGGTCAGAACCGCTTGCTGTTTGGTCCATATTAAGGGACCAATCTTGCTCCCTCAGAGCAGTGGTGTCCGTTGGAAGGTAGTTATCTACCCAGATGAACGTTTCCCGCCTATCAGCAAAGGTGGTGTTTGGCAGTTTGTGTTTAGCAACTTGGCTCATCACTTACAAGGTACGGTACGGTCACCAAGAAAAAACAAGCCAAACAGCTCAGGGTTAAAAAGGCAGGATAAAAGCAGGGTAACAAAAGCGTCCCTAGACAAAGAGTGAGCTGAAGCTCACCCCTCTAGCAACTTTCACTTCTCTCCCGAGAAACACGAGGACTCCTGCAGGGCGAGTGGGAACGCCACCAAGGGCAGCTAGCCCCCTTTCTGGACCCACGCCAAGAGCAGAGGGAGCTGTGTCGTGTGTTTAAGACACAACGAAAATGTGATTGTCCCCCTTTACCCTCAGGAATTCGGGAGAAAATCGCTATTTGAGCACTGACTTGGCTATGTAAGCTCGAGGTGCGTTAAAGCAGTCGCTATGTAATCAGCATGTTTGCTTGTGAAAGAACGCACTCTACGGGCCAGCAACTGCAGTGAATTACTCGTGCTGAGTGTGACATGACATGCACGTGACAGAACACGACATGACATGACATAAAATTACACAAAAGCCGCCAGACCACATCACAAACAGAACTGAACAATGCACAGGTGTTGCTTACATAGAGACACACACACTCACACACACACACACAAAAACACAGAGAAGCCGTATCTATAGAGAGATAGATGACAGTGTATTTTTCGCGTGGCTATAAATTGATTCGACCTTTGCACTTTTACAGT
>NW_027129224.1:22500-31695 GCF_037325665.1 Littorina saxatilis
AAAGAGTCTCAGTCTGACACAAAGAGTCTCAGTCTCACACAAAGAGTCTCAGTCTCACACAAATACTTACATCGTCATGATGATAATAATAATACCATGATGACGTGCTTTCTATTCTCGCTCGCGGTTAATTGTTCAAGTACAATTGTGTTGGTTTTCTTTCACAATTTGACTTGTCTTTTTCTCCATTGCTTGTTGTCTTTGTTGTCATTTGTTTTTCATTGTATGTGTACAATCGTCAAATCGCAAAATTGTTAAATTGCAATTCCAGTCGACATTAACAATTAACAATTAACAAACTGAAGCAACTAATCGGCATATCATTAGGTATAGTCATGTGATTCAAAGCTTCTTTTGTTCAATACCTGTTCATTCAGTGTTATGTGGTTTCTGTGCCGATTTTCTCATTTGATTCATTAATAATTAATTAATTAATTTATTTATTCGTCTTTTTTAATTGGTTATGTATGTGTCCTGTAAACTAACGTTTAACAATTTCTCTTGACAATAGGGTTTGTGTTCCGCTTTCTGAAACACGGATTGAGTTTTTCTTTGTCCTTGTGACAGGTAGGTATGCCGAACGCTGCACCACCAGGAGTCGCAACATGTAACGGGCAAAGAAAGGTCACTCACGAAAATCGAAACAAGAGAAGTATATTAAAAAAAAACTAATGACAATCTTCAATTGATTGGAAACATCTCAGATTTCATAAAAAAACACCATTTTCAAATATCGTCTTACACCACAAAAACCTCAGTCTTTAGGGTTCTGGAAACATCTCAAGAGTTCAGAAAACATTTTCAATACCATCACAAAAACCTCAATCTTCAAGAGGCTGGAAACATATCAGAATTCTGAAAACAAATGTTCAAATAATATCTACCATCACAAAAACGTCACAGTTAGCAAAAGCATGTGTGAATTAAATTGCCATTTGAATTATGTACAGCACGCAATGCTGCTAACGAAGCTTCAACACAACAACACCAATCTCGTCAGTCCTACGTCATCAAAACTGCTACGTCAGTCACGATGTGACGTCATCACTGCTAATGGCGATAATTTTAAGTGGAAGTTTACGTACAACCAGTCAAACACACAAACACTCTGAATCGCCATAACACTATTCTTAACAAATCCAAACAAAGTGTAATTAGAAATAAATAGATGCGGTTTGGGGACAAAGCAAAAGTGTCATTTTCGAGTTTTTAGTTTTTATATACTTAAAAAAAACCGTCCCACTGTACACACATCGCTTTAATGCCACCACTTATAATTCAGACAAAGAGCTGTAACTTGATATCTTGCTCTCACTGTTTCATGTCTCTTTCTTTCATGAAAGTGTCCCTTTGTGCAATTTAAACTTCACAACATTCACAACGTTTGAGCATCGAGCCTGGAGACAAAATCGCAGAACGAGATGACTTTGATAAGACGTACGGCCATTTCCACACACAGAACACCGCATGGGCAAATCTATAACACTGTCAGCACTTTCAACACTGCCACGACAACACAATGAGTGTCAAACATGAAGCACGTGGAAACAATGTGACGAAACAATTCGCATGACGTCAGAAAATGTGAGGACGAAGCGGACTAAAAGTGCTGACGAAACTGTTTCTACTCAGTGTATTCTAACAAGCGTGCTGCAGCGTCTAAGTTTACTCTGAATGAAAGAGAAAAGCTTCAAATAAGCGACTGCGGACAACATCAGCATGGCAATCCATGAAGAAAACCTTCCAGCATGTTCAACAAGTCAGATCCAGTTGAGATTCAGACTCTGTGACGCAGTTCCCAAACACTGAGCTGATCTGTGAATCTGACGTCACTGTACACGTCACATGCACACCGTAGCTGTAGGGTCGTTCACTTTGACCCTCGACTTGTTCCATCGTCAACTTTGAAGACCTCGTAGGTCACGTGGATGGCTTTGTGACGTGGACAGCACCGTGTGACTTCAAGAGTCGGACAGGTAATCAGGCAACACAGTCCATCCTGAACTCACACGATTAGACGTCATCAAACACCACGGATGTGACGCCATAATTATGTACACCGAGACTATTTCACGCCTACGATCTCTCATGGGACAGCAAGCACAATTAATAGGTCATCATACTGTAATTACCTGAAGACAGAGTCCCTTTCAAACGCGAAGACACTTTACAACCTAATCCAAAAGTGACATATCAGGTACCGTTCTTTTAAGGGTAAAATTGCACGTGCCAGGCAGATCGGCGTACCGCTAATATAATAATGAATATGGAAGCGATGATGCACGACTGATGACGCTGAGCTCAGTGAAACAGCCACCCTGTTGTCAGCCAAAGGTGAGATATGGCGTCTTTGATGACTTCATATTAGTTCATATTAGCCCATGATGTTCACACAAAGCACATTAGACTTGAGAACAAAGTGGTTTGGGGATGATGCATCAAGTCTATAACGAGACACACCGACTGAAGACTAGGTGACCTGCGTGATTGCGTAAAATCTGTGACACTGACAGGAAAAACCAATGCCGTCATCAAGCACAGGACAAAGTGACGGTATGGCGTGATAATATTATCCGACACAGACAGGAGGAACCTGTGACGTCATTTAGCAAAGAACAATGTGGCGTGATGACGTGATATCCATGACACTGACAGGAGGAACCTGTGACGTCATTAAGCAAAGAACAATGTGGCGTGATAACGTAATATTAACGTCACTGACATGAGACATCTGTGGCGTCATTAAGCACATAATGAAGTCACGTAATGACGAAATCCATGACACTGACAGGATACACCTGTGACGTCATTAAGCACAGAATGAAGTGACGCAATGAAATCCATGACAACACGAGACCGCAGTGACGTCATCAGGCGTAACGTTTCTGGATGTTGAGCACGGTGGAGTAGCTAGCCTGGAGCCGATCACTCTGAGACTGCAGCCTGTGTTTCATGTCCTGCAGGGTCTGAAGCAGGATCTGCTTGCGGTGAATGTCCAGCAATCTCTGGAACCGGAGCTTAAGCTGCTGCCTCACCATCTCTTCTTCGCGGGCTTCGCGGATCTTCTTGTTGACGACCTGCTTCTCTTGGCGAAGGAGGAAGACTTTGTCTGCCAGGCTGGCCGTGACTTGGCGAAGAGAACGACCAGAAGAGGGCAGGTCGTCTTGGTTCAACGTGTCTCGGTATTCCAGACCAGTGGTATTCTCGCGAAGAGCGTGACCAGAGGCGGTATGAATATTGTCTCGGCAGGAGTTGTCTCGGCTTTCATGGCGAGTGGTATCTTCGCGAAGGCTTCGTCTGCCAGCAGGCTCCACGTTTTCGTACAGAGTGTTAGTGTCTTCCGCTCTCGAAACCGCCCCACGAGGGTTCTTTGTCGCTGAAGGAAACATGTTTGAGTGTTTACTTCTACCGTCTTTTGACTCAGCTGCGAGGTGAACATTTTCGTACAATGAAGCCACGTCTTCCTCTGTGAAATGGACATTTTCGTAGAGAGAGGAGAATTCATTTTTCTGCGCGAAAAGAACGTTTTCGTAGAAGGATGAGGAAGAAGTGTTTTCGTGGTACCCTTCAGCTTGGCTAACGTTCCCCCGTGTCGGACGAAGACCTTCCTTACTGGAGCGTCTTTCTTTCAGGTTGTTGGATACATCACGAAGACGTTGCCCCTGAGAGGACAGATCGCGTCTCCGTTGTTTGTTCTCCTCTCGTGTGTACTGGGCTGACGTCATGTGCGGAGTGTGTGTGTGGCTTTCCTTGTGGTACACTAAGCCGGCTGCGGTACGTGGAGCACCTACGTCATTGTTTGTGACGACATGTCCATCTGACGTCACGCTGCAGGAGCAAAATTCGTCATCAGCATCGTCACGAGTGACGGAGGGTTTGCCTGAGTAAGGAGTGTGTCTCGGTGTGGGTTTGGGTTTGAGTTTCTTCTGGCGGGCCGACACCAGATGAACAGAAACAGCATCAGGGCTCAAAAGCGAAACGCTTCCTTTCCCCTTCTCCTTTGGCAAGCTGACGTCATTGAATCGTGTGACGTCATAGGGGTAAGGGACGAGGTCGTCTTGCTTTTGTCGCTGCAGGGAGAACGTTGGTTCATAAACCTCGTCATAAATGACCTCTTCTTGTGTGTTCTTCCCTTTCGAAAAGTTCTCGCTGCATGAACAAAACTCCGGCCCTTGCTTGGACACGAACTCCTTCCTGTCTCTTAACTGGCTTTTCTCGAAATATTGTCCGTTAAGAACGTCAAATTCAAACTCGTAGGACACCCGTTGGGTGAGTGAATCTCCGGCGTCGTCGAAACTGTCATACACCAAGGTGTCTCTAACAGGGTGATGTGTTGAGGGTGGCAGCTTGGCGGTGGGTTTGTCAGAGTTCATGCTTGTGCCCTCACAGTCACTGCCGCGAGTCTTCCTGGCGGGGGCTTGGTGGCTGACGGAAGACTTGTTCTCTGGGGTGTGGGTAGAGTCGCTGGAGTCGTCGGTGTTCCTGGTGTGGTTGCTGTTATTGTTGTTGTTGTCGGTGGCGAGGCGGCCGTCGCGGCTGAGACTGGAGTATCCGGTGTCTGTAGAGTCCTGCATGACGTCAGGCACCCCCCAGACCTTGCCTCCCACCCCCCAGCCACACTCCTCCTCCCTTCTCTCCTCCTCTTCTTCCGCGTCCGTGGCGATCCCGCTTCCTTCTCCTGTCTCGCCGCTCGCCGGCCAATCAGATCCACTTCCGTTGCTGACCAACCAATCAGAGCCGCTCTCGGTACTGGCTAACCAATCAGAACCTGAATGTTCCTCTTCGTCGTCGTCAGCAAAGTCGGTTTGGACCGCCACATCAGCGGTTGGCATGCTTTCCTCGGATGCTGAGCTCAGGTCCGTTCCGGGAGTGGCTGACTCCGTATCTCGCGCGGTATCCCTGCCACTGCTGGCTGCAGGCTGACAGTGACGCGACTGTGCAAAAGAAGAAAAGTCAAGGTCGAGGTTGCACTGTTGACCCCGGTCAGGGAATATTGCTCTGTCCTCTGAATCAATGTTGAAGAGTGCTCGCAGTGACGCGCACTTGTCGTCGTGTTTCGCTGTGCTGGAAGTGGACTCAAAGCTGGTGTCGAACCCTTCCTCGTACTCAAAGCTGATGTTCTGAGCCAGCTGCTCGATGTTGCTGGTGATGAGGCCGATGTCTTCGCACGACAGGGACAAGGGCGTGGTAGACTCGTCCACAATCGACGTCGAAGACTCGTCCAAAACCGACGTCGAACATGCGTCCAGGGCTGCCGTCTTTGGCAAGAATTTGTGAGAAGTCAGACCGAAATGTTTACTCTCTCCATCACAAGTAGCGGTATCAGCCTCGGGTCTTTTGCTGGATGAGCCAGCACTGTCCGAGTTCTTAACTCCCTGTGCGTTCGTGTCCGCGCCACGGGGGGAGGGTCTGCTGGCTGTAGAGGAGTAGCTCTTTAACCCACAGGGCGGCGATCGACTGGAGTCCGAATCCCAGAACTGAGAATCCCTGTTGACCACCACACCTCTGGATGAAGACGATTTTGATTTCTGTCTGGATCTGGGCTTCACTTTCGGCGAAGGTGAGACGCTGGGAGCGAAACTGAAACCTCTGAGAAAGCCGAGGGATTGGGAGTGAGAGTCTTTTTCTGAACTTTTGCGTTTTGGGTTTTGAGTTTTGTTCTTTTTCGAAGCACCGTTACTGCTGCGTATGTCTTGTTCAAAGTCCGGCGAGGGTGCGGTCTCCCCGATGCCGCTGTCCAGGGTGGAGAAATACTGCTCGGTGTCGGTCAGGTGAGGGTCAAACGCGCTGTGACGTGTCAGGTCCGCCGCGTTGATCTCAGAGTGATGACGTCGATGACGGCGATGATGACGATGGAGCTGAGATTCGCGCGTCACCCCGTGTGACGTCAGAGGTGAGGTGTTGTCCGACGACGACGGAGGGACGGGGGAGGATGAGGAGGGAGAAGGGGAGCGGGAGGAGGCGCAGGGGGAGGAGAGACTCCGGACACAGTAGGGGCTGGGGCGGGGGGAGGGCAGCCAGGGGTTGGTTCGAATCCTAGACCTGTTCCGCAGTCCGCGTTGCGACCCCGGCGTGGAATCGTATGACGTCACGCTGTCCGCGTAACCCTGGCAACCGGCGTAGAGGCTGGACGAGTCCGCGTCACAATCACGGTGTGTGGGGCAGGTGGAAACAGCACCAGTAGAGCCGTACTCCCCGCAGGGACACACCGCCCCTTCCCTCAGCAGTGACGTCACCTCGACACAGCCATACAGGCTGGATGCGTCAGGGACGGAGGCGGCTCTGCCAGTCTTGCTGCGTAACGGTTCCTGCACTTCGTGGTAGATCCGCTCCTCGCTGGCCGCGCCGCTAGGGGGCAGCACTGGTCCGTGTCGGTCTTTGCTCTCGAACAGTCGCTTGACCGGGCTGTCCTTCCCCACCAGTCTCTCCAGGAAGCCAAACCTGGATTCGCCAAAGTGAAACCGGTTCCCGTGGCTTTCCTGACGCGCAGGTTTAGGTGACGTCAGCGACAGACTGTCGTGTTGTTCGGTCGGTGATGGGGTTGCGGAGGTTGCTGCCGCTGTTGCTGCTACGGCGACGGCAGTGGCTGTGAGAGTGGCGGCGGTTCCGCTGGAAGTTGTCTGCCCTTTCTTTCTCCTCCCCCGGACTCGAGGGAGCGAGTTGGCCATGAAATCACGCAGCTTCATTGTGTCCTAGGCAGCGAGTGGCTGTCACAGTCTGCTGCAGGATGTCACCCTGGCTCTCATTGGCTGGCTCGGCATTGGCACGTCACGAGCGGACGTCATCTGCACGCAAACACAAAAAAATTAATTGCGAAACAATTGGTGTAATCGGAACAGTTAATAGCGTGCTATGAATTATAGAAAATTACGTTGGCATTTCTCTCCCACTCCCAACCGTCGTGTTATAAAAGTTGAATGGCATATATGCAATGCAAAAAGTAAGGTTTCGTTCGCATCCTGCACACATGTTCGTCGTCGTCGTCGTCGTCATCATCATCGTCATCATCATCACCATCATCATCATCATCATCATCATCATCATCATCATCATCATCATCATTATCATCATCATCCCCTTCTTCTCCTCTTCCTCCTCATCATAGAATACACCAACAAAAAAGTCATCATCATTATCATAATCTGTAACCTAGCTTTCATAATTGATAAATAAATTTGTACAGTATATATATTTTCAAAACAAAAGCTGTAATAACCACTTCCAACACACCAGCTGAAGTGAACAACACCGCGGAGAACACAATCCCACCCGATGCACACACTGTGACCTCTGCATTCTGACAGCCCGGCATTTTGTGCTGACAGAGAGCAGCGATGATAATTAGGGTAATGGCCATGATTGAGGCCAATAGAGAAAGATTAGCAGACTATGTGTACACTCCTTTCCTACCCTGCTGACATTTCGGGATGCTGATGCAGGATTTGGTGACTGTGGGGGAGGGGAGATGGGAACGTGGTTGTTGAGTGTGCTCAGAGAGAGAGAGAGAGATAGAGAGAGATGGAGAGAGACAGAGACAGAGAGTTACAGAGAGTTTAAGAAAGACAGAGAGACAGAGAAAGGCAACGACGGACAAAAACAGACAGCTTTTCCCCTCTCTGTCTCTCTCTCTCTCTTTCCCCCTCCTAACCTAACCCCACAACCTCCCACGAGAGACGCTTCGTGACCACAGAGCGCATAACACTGACCAACCAGGCTGGACACCGCACTCCGTCCCCTCCCATCACCGTCTGACCAGCATCCTGACCGTCATGCATAATGCAGGACGGAGGTTCGGACAGCGTGTTGCGCCATGAAAGCCGAGTAACTGCTGGGCCCTGTGTGGCCAGACGGCTAAGTAGCGGCGATCCCAGGGTCATAACACTGCCAGGCCCTGTGTGGCCAGACGGCTAAGTAGCGGCGATCCCAGGGTCATAACACTGCCAGGCCCTTTTATGTCACTGTCGCTTTCACTGCCTTGCATCAGCTTAGGCCCCCCCAAAAAAAAGTCTGTTTACGGTAACCCGACCGACCCTATTTTTTCCGCGCGACCCTAGACTTTTTTTTGGCATTTGGCAAAAACAAAACAAAAACAAAAACAAAAAAAAATATTTTTGGTTTTTTTGGCAAAATAACATACAAATATGATTTTTGGGAAGAAAAAAAAAATTATCCCGACCTATCGACCCTATTTGTTTGGTCTATGTTACCGTAAACAGACTAAATTTTTTTTTGGCCTTATAGTGCTGATGTCGCTTTTTATGATGTGTGTGTGTGTGTGTGCGTGTGTGCGTGTGTGTGTGTGTGTGTGTGTGTGTGAGTGTGTGTGTGTGTGTGTGTGTGTGTGTGTGTGTGTGTGTGTGTGTGTGTGTGTGTGTGTGAGAGTGTGAATGTGTGTGTTTGACACATCGAGAAAATCTGTCAGGCGATGCGGGCAATTAAAAATCTAAACTGCATGCTGCATGGAGAGGGATTTTGTTTGCTGAAATATGTTGCAGATTCATACTGATGTTAGTCATGAAATAATTCGCAGATTCATACTGATGTTAGTCATGACATAATTCGCAGATTCATACTGATGTTAGTCATGAAATAATTCGCAGATTCATACTGATGTTAGTCATGAAATAATTCGCAGATTCATACTGATGTTAGTCATGAAATAATTCGCAGATTCATACTGATGTTAGTCATGACATAATTCGCAGATTCATACTGATGTTAGTCATGAAATAATTCGCAGATTCATACTGATGTTAGTCATGAAATAATTCGCAGATTCATACTGATGTTAGTCATGACATAATTCGCAGATTCATACTGATGTTAGTCATGAAATAATTCGCAGATTCATACTGATGTTAGTCATGAAATAATTCGCAGATTCATACCGATGTTAGTCATGAAATTAGTTCAGCAAAAAGAAGTATCCCTAAGCAACCATGTTGTAAAATTAATGTCTCGTGTGTGCAATGTTCAAGTGAGAAGAATTTGCCTTTCAGTGTAAACACTCTGGACAGATCTAGCGTGCTTTGCAAACCAATCTTCACGCTAGAGAAGGAACCTTTACAATATGACTTCATCAATTTCTTATATTACGACAACCAGACAGTAATGAGACGAATAAAATCGGCATGAGCCTCGCTCTGGGGGTACTGACCAAGGGGGATTAAACCGTAACTGCCCTCTAGTCACACA
>NW_027129224.1:36895-41895 GCF_037325665.1 Littorina saxatilis
GCAATTCCAGTCGACATTAACAATTAACAATTAACAAACTGAAGCAAGTAATCGGCATATCATTAGGTATAGTCATGTGATTCAAAGCTTCTTTTGTTCAATACCTGTTCATTCAGTGTTATGTGGTTTCTGTGCCGATTTTCTCATTTGATTCATTAATAATTAATTAATTAATTTATTTATTCGTCTTTTTTAATTGGTTATGTTTAACAATTTCTCTTGACAATAGGGTTTGTGTTCCGCTTTCTGAAACACGGATTGAGTTTTTCTTTGTCCTTGTGACAGGTAGGTATGCCGAACGCTGCACCACCAGGAGTCGCAACATGTAACGGGCAAAGAAAGGTCACTCACGAAAATCGAAACAAGAGAAGTATATTAAAAAAAAAACTAATGACAATCTTCAATTGACTGGAAACATCTCAGATTTCATAAAAAAAACACCATTTTCAAATATCGTCTTACACCACAAAAACCTCAGTCTTTAGGGTTCTGGAAACATCTCAAGAGTTCAGAAAACAAATTTTCAATACCATCACAAAAACCTCAATCTTCAAGAGGCTGGAAACATATCAGAATTCTGAAAACAAATGTTCAAATAATATCTACCATCACAAAAACGTCACAGTTAGCAAAAGCATGTGTGAATTAAATTGCCATTTGAATTATGTACAGCACGCAATGCTGCTAACGAAGCTTCAACACAACAACACCAATCTCGTCAGTCCTACGTCATCAAAACTGCTACGTCAGTCACGATGTGACGTCATCACTGCTAATGGCGATAATTTTAAGTGGAAGTTTACGTACAACCAGTCAAACACACAAACACTCTGAATCGCCATAGCACTATTCTTAACAAATCCAAACAAAGTGTAATTAGAAATAAATAGATGCGGTTTGGGGACAAAGCAAAAGTGTCATTTTCGAGTTTTGAGTTTTTATATACTTTAAAAAAACCGTCCCACTGTACACACATCGCTTTAATGCCACCACTTATAATTCAGACAAAGAGCTGTAACTTGATATCTTGCTCTCACTGTTTCATGTCTCTTTCTTTCATGAAAGTGTCCCTTTGTGCAATTTAAACTTCACAACATTCACAACGTTTGAGCATCGAGCCTGGAGACAAAATCGCAGAACGAGATGACTTTGATAAGACGTACGGCCATTTCCACACACACAAAACACCGCATGGGCAAATCTATAACACTGTCAGCACTTTCAACACTACCACGACAACACAATGACTGTCAAACATGAAGCACGTGGAAACAATGTGACGAAACAATTCGCATGACGTCAGAAAATGTGAGGACGAAGCGGACTAAAAGTGTATTCTAACAAGCGTGTTGCAGCGTCTAAGTTTACTCTAAATGAAAGAGAAAAGCTTCAAATAAGCGACTGCGGACAACATCAGCATGGCAATCCATGAAAAAAACCTTCCAGCATGTTCAACAAGTCAGATCCAGTTGAGGTTCAGACTCTGTGACGCAGTTCCCAAACACTGAGCCGATCTGTGAATCTGACGTCACTGTACACGTCACATGCACACCGTAGCTGTAGGGTCGTTCACTTTGACCCTCGACTTGTTCCATCGTCAACTTTGAAGACCTCGTTGGTCACGTGGATGGCTTTGTAACGTGGACAGCACCGTGTGACTGCAAGAGTCGGACAGGTAATCAGGCAACACAGTCCATCCTGAACTCACACGATTAGACGTCATCAAACACCACGGATGTGACGCCATAATTATGTACACCGAGACTATTTCACGCCTACGATCTCTCATGGGACAGCAAGCACAATTAATAGGTCATCATACTGTAATTACCTGAAGACAGAGTCCCTTTCAAACGCGAAGACACTTTACAACCTAATCCAAAAGTGACATATCAGGTACCGTTCTTTTAAGGGTAAAATTGCACATGCCAGGCAGATCGGCGTACCGCTAATATAATAATGAATATGGAAGCGATGATGCACGACTGATGAGGCTGAGCTCAGTGAAACAGCCACCCTGTTGTCAGCCAAAGGTGAGGTATGGCGTCTTGGATGACTTCATATTAGTTCATATTAGCCCATGATGTTCACACAAAGCACATCAGACTTGAGAACAAAGTGGTTTGGGGATGATGCATCAAGTCCATAACGAGACACACCGACTGAAGACTAGGTGACATGCGTGATTGCGTAAAATCTGTGACACTGACAGGAAAAACCAATGCCGTCATCAAGCACAGGACAAAGTGACGGTATGACGTGATAATATTATCCGACACAGACAGGAGGAACCTGTGACGTCATTTAGCAAAGAACAATGTGGCGTGATGACGTGATATCCATGACACTGACAGGAGGAACCTGTGACGTCATTAAGCAAAGAACAATGTGGCGTGATAACGTAATATTAACGTCACTGACATGAGACATCTGTGGCGTCATTAAGCACATAATGAAGTGACGTAATGACGAAATCCATGACACTGACAGGATACACCTGTGACGTCATTAAGCACAGAATGAAGTGACGCAATGAAATCCATGACAACACGAGACCGCAGTGACGTCATCAGGCGTAACGTTTCTGGATGTTGAGCACGGTGGAGTAGCTAGCCTGGAGCCGATCACTCTGAGACTGCAGCCTGTGTTTCATGTCCTGCAGGGTCTGAAGCAGGATCTGCTTGCGGTGAATGTCCAGCAATCTCTGGAACCGGAGCTTAAGCTGCTGCCTCACCATCTCTTCTTCGCGGGCTTCGCGGATCTTCTTGTTGACGACCTGCTTCTCTTGGCGAAGGAGGAAGACTTTGTCTGCCAGGCTGGCCGTGACTTGGCGAAGAGAACGACCAGAAGAGGGCAGGTCGTCTTGGTTCAACGTGTCTCGGTATTCCAGACCAGTGGTATTCTCGCGAAGAGCGTGACCAGAGGCGGTATGAATATTGTCTCGGCAGGAGTTGTCTCGGCTTTCATGGCGAGTGGTATCTTCGCGAAGGCTTCGTCTGCCAGCAGGCTTCACGTTTTCGTACAGAGTGTTAGTGTCTTCCGCTCTCGAAACCGCCCCACGAGGGTTCTTTGTCGCTGAAGGAAACATGTTTGAGTGTTTACTTCTACCGTCTTTTGACTCAGCTGCGAGGTGAACATTTTCGTACAATGAAGCCACGTCTTCCTCTGTGAAATGGACATTTTCGTAGAGAGAGGAGAATTCATTTTTCTGCGCGAAAAGAACGTTTTCGTAGAAGGATGAGGAAGAAGTGTTTTCGTGGTACCCTTCAGCTTGGCTAACGTTCCCCCGTGTCGGACGAAGACCTTCCTTACTGGAGCGTCTTTCTTTCAGGTTGTTGGATACATCACGAAGACGTTGCCCCTGAGAGGACAGATCGCGTCTCCGTTGTTTGTTCTCCTCTCGTGTGTACTGGGCTGACGTCATGTGCGGAGTGTGTGTGTGGCTTTCCTTGTGGTACACTAAGCCGGCTGCGGTACGTGGAGCACCTACGTCATTGTTTGTGACGACATGTCCATCTGACGTCACGCTGCAGGAGCAAAACTCGTCATCAGCATCGTCACGAGTGACGAAGGGTTTGCCTGAGTAAGGAGTGTGTCTCGGTGTGGGTTTGGGTTTGAGTTTCTTCTGGCGGGCCGACACCAGATAAACAGAAACAGCTTCAGGTCTCAAAGGCGAAACGCTTCCTTTCCCCTTCTCCTTGGGCAAGCTGACGTCATTGAATCGTGTGACGTCATAGGGGTAAGGGACGAGGTCGTCTTGCTTTTGTCGCTGCAGAGAGAACGTTGGTTCATAAACCTCGTCATAAATGACCTCTTCTTGTGTGTTCTTCCCTTTCAAACAGTTCTCGCTGCATGAACAAAACTCCGGCCCTTGCTTGGACACGAACTCCTTCCTGTCTCTTAACTGGCTTTTCTCGAAATATTGTCCGTTAAGAACGTCAAATTCAAACTCGTAGGACACCCGTTGGGTGAGTGAATCTCCGGCGTCGTCGAAACTGTCATACACCAAGGTGTCTCTAACAGGGTGATGTGTGGAGGGTGGCAGCTTGGCGGTGGGTTTGTCAGAGTTCATGCTTGTGCCCTCACAGTGACTGCCGCGAGTCTTCCTGGCGGGGGCTTGGTGGCTGACGGAAGACTTGTCCTCTGGGGTGTGGGTAGAGTCGCTGGAGTCGTCGGTGTTCCTGGTGTGGTTGCTGTTATTGTTGTTGTTGTCGGTGGCGAGGCGGCCGTCGCGGCTGAGACTGGAGTATCCGGTGTCTGTAGAGTCCTGCATGACGTCAGGCACCCCCCAGACCTTGCCTCCCACCCCCCAGCCACACTCCTCCTCCCTTCTCTCCTCCTCTTCTTCCGCGTCCGTGGCGATCCCGCTTCCTTCTCCTGTCTCGCCGCTCGCCGGCCAATCAGATCCACTTCCGTTGCTGACCAACCAATCAGAGCCGCTCTCGGTACTGGCTAACCAATCAGAACCTGAATGTTCCTCTTCGTCGTCGTCAACAAAGTCGGTTTGGACCGCCACGTCAGCGGTTTGCATGCTTTCCTCGGATGCTGAGCTCAGGTCCGTTCCGGGAGTGGCTGACTCCGTATCTCGCGCGGTATCCCTGCCACTGCTGGCTGCAGGCTGACAGTGACGCGACTGTGCAAAAGAAGAAAAGTCAAGGTCGAGGTTGCACTGTTGACTCCGGTCAGGGAATATTGCTCTGTCCTCTGAATCAATGTTGAAGAGTGCTCGCAGTGACGCGCACTTGTCGTCGTGTTTTGCCGTGCTGGAAGTGGACTCAAAGCTGGTGTCGAACCCTTCCTCGTACTCAAAGCTGATGTTCTGAGCCAGCTGCTCGATGTTGCTGGTGATGAGGCCGATGTCTTCGCACGACAGGGACAAGGGCGTGGTAGACTCGTCCACAATCGACGTCGAAGACTCGTCCAAAACCGACGTCGAACATGCGTCCAGGGCTGCCGTCTTTGGCAAGAATTTGTGAGAAGTCAGACCGAAATGTTTACTC
>NW_027129224.1:49395-69395 GCF_037325665.1 Littorina saxatilis
TACAATAGACCCTATCGGTATTCCAAGCTCTCGTAATCTCTCGCAAGCTTCTGAGCATAGCAAAGCATGCGGTACAGCGATCTCGTGCGAGCTGCACAAGCGAAGGTTCGGAGTTCTCGCGATGTTCAAAGCATAACAAAGAGCGTGTCTCGCGAGAGCTGCTCAGATACCGAAAAGGTCTATTCCGAACATTGAAAACCCGAACCGATGGTCCTATATCGAAACCACACAAACATACGTAGAAAACAGCATGTCCTTGTACATCTTGGCCGTGTCCATCCAAGATCACTACAATTCCGAGCATTGAAAACACATACTGATGGTCCTCGTCACTTCCACGTCACTTCCACGACGTCACGTCCACGACATCACTTCCACGACGTCGCTTTCACGACGTCGCTTCCACGACGTCACTTCCACGACGTCACTTCTACAATGTCACTTCCACAACGTTACTTCCACAACGTCACTTCCACAACGTCACTTCCACAACGTCACTTCCACAACGTCACTTCCACAACGTCACTTCTACGACGTCATTCCCACAGCGTCACTTCCACGACGTCATTCCCACAGCATCACTTCCACGACGTCATTCCCACAACGTCACTTCACTTCCACGGAGCTATCTGGAGTATGCCGCAGAATCGCCACCATCTCTACAGCAGGACTGAACAACCACCGACTATGGTCACCCACAAACAACGCGAGATGCACAGTCTGGATAATGATGTGCAGACGATGCGTGCAGAGTGCGGGAGACACTAAGTGGTGAAGGTGTCGTAAGTTGATGGGCAAGGCTGATGGCTGTATAAACACTACCACGTGTACAACTGACCAACAACCTGTGAGTGGTATAAACACTACCACGTGTACCACTGACCGACAACCTGTGAGGGGTATAAACACTACCACGTGTACCACTGACTGACAACCTGTGAGTGGTATAAACACTACCACGTGTATCACTGACCGACAACCTGTGAGTGGTATAAACACTGCCACGTGTACCACTGACCGACAACCTGTGAGGGGTATAAACACTACCACGTGTACCACTGACCGACAACCTGTGAGTGGTATAAACACTACCACGTGTACCACTGACCGACAACCTGTGAGGGGTATAAACACTACCACGTGTACCACTGACCGACAACCTGTGAGTGGTATAAACACTACCACGTGTATCACTGACCGACAACCTGTGAGTGGTATAAACACTACCACGTGTACCACTGACCGACAACCTGTGAGTGGTATAAACACTACCACGTGTATCACTGACCGACAACCTGTGAGTGGTATAAACATTACCACGTGTACCACTGACCGACAACCTGTGAGTGGTATAAACATTACCACGTGTACCACTGACCGACAACCTGTGAGGGGTATAAACACTACCACGTGTACCACTGACCGACAACCTGTGAGGGGTATAAACACTACCACGTGTACAACTGACCGACAACCTGTGAGTGGTATAAACACTACCACGTGTACCACTGACCGACAACCTGTGAGGGGTATAAACACTCTCTTGCACAGGACCCCGTACCGAGAGCTCGCAGCCAAGATCTGCTACCGCTACGCTTGCAGTACAGAACATCTTTGCTCATAGCTTGTTGTGGCTACGGGGGTTGAGCCAAGCCTGACGCAGAGAGGGAGCCGTCATGTCCGAGTCATAGCACTGCTACTCACTGCATTCACATAAAGTCTGTAATCTGGAAAGATGCCACGTCTGACGTGACGTGCCAAACTGAGTAATCATAATGTGCACGTATGTCCTAGTTGGATACTTTTCTGAATGATGTCGTGTTTACTCTCCTCTAAGTTTCTTTTGGTGACCATGCTCGTAAATTATGAGAAGATGAGGGAGTGAAACATTGAGAGAGAGAGAGTGAGAGAGCGAGAGAGAGAAAGAGAGAGAGAGAGAGAGAGAGAGAGAGAGAGAGAGAGAGAGAGAGAGAGAGAGAGAGAGAGAGAGAGAGAGAGAGAGAGAGGGAGGCCGACACTGGTTTTATTGTGTAGGCCAACGACCCATTCACAACAGGTGTGAATTAGCATACGGACAAGCCAACACACAGACAAACACAGCCACAGGAGAGAGAGATACAATGACAGATTTTTTATTTAACGAGGGTAGTAGTATAAGCAGTGATCTGCTTGTTTACATCTGTCCCTCGCCGGGGAGAGAGAGAGAGAGAGAGAGAGAGAGAGAGAGAGAGAGAGAGAGAGAGAGAGAGAGAGAGAGAGAGAGAGAGAGAGAGAGAGAGAGAGAGAGAGAGAGAAACATTGAAACATTGAAACATTGAACTTTATTACAGGAAAGATAGCATTAGGTCCGTAGGACCTTTCTTATGGTTATAATCGAAATGGGAATACATAGGAACACACTTTTTATGATGACTCAAACGCAGACACACGCAATAATAGTAAGAGAGAGAGAGAGAGAGAGAGAGAGAGAGAGAGAGAGAGAGAGAGAGAGAGAGAGAGAGAGAGAGAGAGAGAGAGAGAGAGAGCATGAGAGAGATAAGGAAAGAGAGAGAGAGAGAGAGAGAGAAAAAAAAAGAGAGAAAGAGAGAGAAAGAGAGAGAGAGAGAGAGAGAGAGAGAGAGAGAGAGAGAGAGAGAGCTAGAGGGAGAGAGATACGGACAGACAGGGACACACGTACAACCACTCACACTCAGATGGACAGAGACCAACTCTCAGAGAATGGCGTGGACTGACGGGTTTGAATTTGTCATTAGCCTTGATACCAGTGTTCGTCCTTTTTTGCCTGTCAGAAATAAAGTCATTGACTCGTTTTGAAACTAGGGCAGCATCCTAAAGCTCTTACTCTCTAAGCATTGCTGCCAAGCACAGCTGTATGAGGAATTTCAGCACGGCTCATCCATTAAGTTACGCTGGTAAAGTGTCGGCCTTTTTTTTGCCCACCTGTGTGTAATTGTGGCTGTGTGTAAGATGAATGGCTCAGACCGATATAGACGAGCGGACCATTGCGGGTTGGAGAGTAAATATCAGGACTGACACATCGGCATTCTGTTCGCCACGCACACTAAGGTTGACCTTCACCCTAGCTACCTCTGACCTCTCACAGAAGTGAACCCTTGCCATCATGACCTTTACGCCACTTTGTGAAATAACGACTCACTAAACGAGCGCGTGAGGTCACTGACTGGTATTGATTTATTACACAGCGAATTTAATGAATGTGATGAATTTGCAGCTAGCGCTCATTGTTTAGCCAATCACACTGCAGGAGTGCATCAGTGCCTCCCTTGTGATTTGATTGTCCCATTCAAGTTCATATTGAGCGCTTTACAGTGAAACTCAAATATCACTGTGTCAATACAATACTACAACACATTCTACTTTGAGTGATCCTAGCTAGCGTGGTCCACACCTTGGAGATAGAGAGAGACCCAGAGAGAGAGAGGGGGGATTGAGACGGAGCCTGAGACACAGAGAGACAGACAGACAGACAGAGAGAGATTGATGAGAGAGAGAGGGTGGGTGAGACGGAGAGACACAGAGAGACAGACAGAGAGAGGGATGAGAGAGAGAGAGAGGGGGGTGAGACGGAGCGACACAGAGACAGACAGAGAGAGAGGGGGATGAGAGAGAGAGAGGGAGAGGGGGAGGGGGTGAGACGGAGAGACACAGAGACAGACAGACAGAGAGAGAGCAGACAGAGAGAGAGGGGAGAGAGAGAGAGGGGGAGAGAGAGGGAGAGTCATAGAAACAGAGAGGGAGAGAGAGAGAGAGAGAGAGAGAGAGAGAGAGAGAGAGAGAGAGAGAGAGAGAGACAGACAGACAGACAGACAGACAGACAGACAGACAGACAGACAGATACCTTCAACAATTTGTGTTCCACACCTTCCTTCTATACATGTCTCTTCCTCTGAATGCACTCGCTAGAAACGGCTTGGTGTCAAATCTCCAGTCAATTGTGATACACCTTCCAGTCTCTAAATGTCAACTTGACCTGAAAGTCAGTCACTGTAGAGGACAAGCGGGACGAGGTCACGTGACCCTATAGTCTCACACACCGTGCGAAAGGCATGGGTGATTACGTTAAAAAAGAAAGCTCCTTGAAGTCACCTAATTGTTTATCTTTCCTATCATCCCCGAGTCTCTCCCCTAGACTGAGGCGTCGCCATAGGTCTCTGTTTTTATCAAACAATGGGGGACTTCATAAGCCGCCCTTCAAGTCGGGGCGCGTGTCACTTTTGCAGAAAACATGGCAGTTATCAGGGATAGACCACGAGACCACTAGACCACTAGACTAAGCTTGAAGTCTAAACCTAGGGTCAGGACCGTTAAAAGCAAAGAGGCAATAATTGACGGTTGCGCTTAACCCCTGCCTGGCACTCACGTGTTGTGAGAGCGTGAATCTGGTGAGAGAGTACTAGTCTCTCTTCAACTTTAAAAGCTAAAGGTAATACAAGCCTGTCCGCACTCAAAGCGAGGCTCTTGTCTCGCAACGAGGCTCTTGGCTCAAAACGAGGACGACAAACATGGCTGACATAACCTATGGTTACTCAGTCTTCGTGTTGTACGAGTGGTGTCAGCGAATTAGCTACAGCCCACAATACCAGTTTGTCGTCTGATGATGATACAACCGGCTTTACAGGCCAGGTTAGCGAACAATTGGAGAATCCTTTGTAGTAGGTAACATTGGGCGAGTCTCGCTCTTTGTTGGGGGAGTAAAACTCTGCCAAACTAGCTGAAGTCAAGATTAAAGATGATACTTATTGGATGGTGTATGACTAGCATATGTGGGGGCATAAAAAACACAATGTTGTTCGCTGATACAAAACTCACACACACTGCATTGTTTGGGAGTAGGGCTCTGCCGTTATTGCTGGCTATGAAACACATTGCCAGACACAAGACCTCGTATTTTCTGAGTTCAGAAGCGTTAAGCGATTCCTCAGCAGCAACATTAATATTCTACTTTCTGGTGGAGTGAGTGTTACAAGTCATGCAGCAATAAAGGGCGCTACAAATTACAACGGAAAAAATAGTGTATGTCTAATAGGCTACTCTTCTTTCTGCATGCTACACACACTCCCCGCCCCCACACCTCCTCGAAAGAGAAATAGGGAGAGAGAGAGAGAGAGAGAGAGAGAGAGAGAGAGAGAGAGAGAGAGAGAGAGAGAGAGAGAGAGAGAGAGAGAGAGAGAAAGAGAGAGAGAGCGAGAAATAGGGAGAAAGAGAGAGAGGGGGAGAGAGAGAGAGAAAGAGAGAGAGAAAGAAAGAGAGAGAGAGAAATAGAGAGAGACAGATAAAGAGAGAAAGAGAGAGAGAGAGAGAGAGAGAAAGAAAGAGAGAGAGAGAAAGAGAGAGAGATAGAGATAGAGAGAGAGAGAGAAAGAGAGAGAGAGAAAGAGAGAGAGAGAAAAAAGAGAGAGAGAAAGAAAGAGAGAGAGAGAGAGAGAGAGAGAGAGAGAGAGAGAGAGAGAGAGAGAGAGAGAGAGAGAGAGAGAGAGAAGACTGACCGACAGACAGAGTGATGTAGAGGGAGGCACAGACTAAAATCCTCCCCTCCAGCAAGTGAACGAAAGACTCTTTTTCTTTATTTGGTGTTTAACGTCGTTTTCAACCACGAAGGTTATATCGCGACAGGGAAAGGGGGGAGATGGGAAAGAGCCACTTGTCAATTGTTTCTTGTTCACAAAAGCACTAATCAAAAATTTGCTCCAGGGACTTGCAACGTAGTCAAAAAATATATTACCTTACTGGGAGAATGCAAGTTTCCAGTACAAAGGACTTAACATTTCTTACATACTGCTTGACTAAAATCTTTACAAAAATTGACTATATTCTATACAAGAAACACTTAACAAGGGTAAAAGGAGAAACAGAATCCGTTAGTCGCCTCTTACGACATGCTGGGGAGCATCGGGTAAATTCTTCCCCCTAACCCGCGGGGGGTACGAAAGACTCGAGGGACAGTCAGTCCCGTCACTCCACATAATCCCATTTACCAAGTAAGGGTAGAAAAACCTAACTCCTTGTCTCAGAACGGCTCCACCAGTGTCCGTGAAATATTGGATGCGAGTGATTGAAATCCCCAGAGAAAAGGCGTTCATTCGGTCTGGTAAAGTTGATTGCATTGTGACAAGCTACCATTCAGATTGTATACACTTAACATACTGAAAACAGAAAGGGCAATGTTAGAGTGTCTTTCCGATTATGGATGTAGTTTATAGACAAGTGAAATAGGAATTCAGTACAAGGACTGACAAAACAGAATCTGTTCAAGCCTACGTATTGATCTTGCGGATAGTCATTTATTGGCCAAACTGTTCATCACAGAGGGAAACAGCCAATCCAAAACTTGACATTTGAAGCTGATCATAGTGTCCTCTGGTTTCTGTAATGGGTGAATGAGCGAAATGAGAAACAAAGCGAAGCATGCAAGCACTCCACGACTGAATGAACTGGACGGACTGAGTGAATATACAGTTCTGTTCTATACAAATCCACACGACCAAATCCAATACTGAAGAAATAAATAGATCTGGTCTTATCAATATACAAACATACAAGCACTACTGGGTGATATATATATATTATCATGACTTGACAACCTAACCTAACTCCACTTGACAAGTCACATTCTAAACGGACACCTTAAGATATTTTGAAGTAGCCCTTTACAAAAGAACATAATAATTAAATGTACAACCTACATAAAACAATTAATCATTCGGACAAAAATCACCACATGTACTGTTCACACAATATTCATATATTATACACACAATATATACACACATACCCAGCGAACACTGTCAACAAGCATACCAACGTTAAGGGAGGGGAGTACGTGCAGAAATGGAATGCAAAAGACATCAGGCCGGGTTGGTGTAATATTATGAGGAGAAAGTTTTCAACTGTTGTTTGAAAGAGCTGAGAGAGGTGCACTGTCTGACAGAGAAGGGACATATACACACAGAGGAATAATGTTTTGCCGGATGTGGAGTGTTCTGCTACTAGAATGTTCCAGCTTTGGCAGGAAGAAGTTAATAGGGATCTATGTAATACTCACTTCTCTTCCAGACGAAGAATGCCGTGTGTACATGCTGACCTTTCACAGGGCGAATCCCGCACAATGTTCTCACTTATTCCACCACCACCACAACCACCACCACCACCACCACCGCCGCCACTACCGCCACCAAAGCTGACCTAGTTCCGCTGACCTACATCCAGCTCACGTAACCGCTATGTCCACAGCTCGGAGAGTGTAGCGAAATATCAGCCAGGTGGGGGTGGGACGAGCGGTACACTGTCTCACCTGTCGCCTCGCGCTTACGGGTAGAAATCCACCCGAGATAAGTTTGGCGCTAAGTCAGGCAAGGCCTGGCGCTCACATATGTAACTTGAGCAGGACAGACGACGCAGCTGCAGCTTATTCCAGCCCGCTACATGTTGCGTGAAAGGAAAACAGGCCAAGTAGTCGTCATAATCCGCACCGCGGCATAAATAATAGGCAGTGCGTCGTCTGTGCCGCTGAAACTGCGCAGGTACATATTCTGCCCATAAGCTGCAGTGCGTCGTCGGTCCTGCTAAAGTTACATATATATGTGAGCGGAGCCCCTTACGGGTAAAAATCTACCCGAGATAAGTTTGGCGCAAGGCAAGTAAGCTCGGCGCGTCGCGTTATTGGCGTTATGACTGAGGGGTGGGACATTATGGAGGGGTAGGAGATACGCAAGGCAAGGCAAAGGTTTAATTCATAATACCCATGGGGGTACATGAGGGGTGGGATATACGAGGGGTTGGACATGAGAGGGGTTGGAGATACGAGGGGTGTGAGATAACACTGGCGACAGATAGACTAGGGATCACTGGTACTGATTGTAAAATGTGTAGGTTGTGAAGATGTTCTCTGTGATACGATATTGAAGAAAAAGGCCAAAGGATATCTTTGTACCAAGATATTTAAAGTGTTAAGAATCACTGATTGTGAATGGGTGTTATGTGAAGAGTTTCTCAGTGATTCGATATTAAAAAAAAATGTCACAAAATATCTTTGTCCCAATATATTTACAATGTAGTGGCACGAAGGATGGGTAAAATAACAAAGCATGAATCACTTGAACTGATTGTAGATATGTCGGTTGTGAAGAAACTGTTAGCGTGTTGACATGACGAAAGTGTTGAAGAATATACATGTTGCCAAAGAGTTCCACTCTTATCCACTGCTGAGACACAGCGAGACAGTGTGTGCCTTTGTTGAAAGCAAAAGCGACAAATGAAACACGGTCCGAACGGTAACCAACATTAAAGCTATGTTCACGGTATTGTCCAAGTACTTAACGCATGTACTTGGTGCATCTGGACACAACAACTGTCACTGACCATAACCAGCGTCCTTCAAACAGAAGCCTCACTGTCCCGCAATGGAAACGACTTGATGCAAGTAGACTCTCTCAAATGCTGTGGTAGGCAAATACCAAGATGCAATCTCTCTCCTTCAAAAACAAATTACTCTAACAAATAAACAACAAACAAGAAAAGCTCGTCCTTTCAGTCTTTTGAACGACAACAAAATCCCAGTTCTTTGAACAAACTCTGCACTGAGACATAATAACGAGTAGCACATAATTATGTGAAGCACAGTCCAATAAGGCTGTATATGTTCTTCACTCATAGAAGATAGTGTTTGTGTGTGTGTGTGTTTTATTCATAGTTAATATGTAAAGCGCGGAGAGCATAGATCGCTGTTGTCTGCGCTACATAAGCTGTCATTATTAATATCATTAAGACGATTTCAAGGCATAGCGTACACCTAGCCTGTTGAACACGAGGTCGCTTGTTCAAGAAAAGTGAGGGAAGAGGCGAGGTACGTATACTACTTGCCAGCTTATCGCCACTTGTATTCCCCCTCGCCCTGACAACAACATCACAGTTCTTAGAACACATGTGTTTTTGTTGGACATTATAACGAGAAGCATACATTATTCTAATTCTAATAAGAGTCTAATTCAGACTGTAATATGTTCTTTGCCGATAGAAAACAATTTAAATGAGCAGCCTAGTCTGTTGAACACGAGGTCCTTTCTTTCTTTATTTGGTGTTTAACGTCGTTTTCAACCGTTCAAGGTTATATCGCGACGGGGAAAGGGGGGAGATGGGATAGAGCCACTTGTTAATTGTTTCTTGTTCACAAAAGCACTAATCAAAAAATTGCTCCAGGGGCTTGCAACGTAGTACAATATATGACCTTACTGGGAGAATGCAAGTTTCCAGTACAAAGGACTTAACATTTACACGAGGTCCCCAGTTCAAGAAAAGTGAGGGAGCCAGCAGCCGACTACAGTTACCCCCCCCCTCCCCCCACCCACCTCCTTCCCTCAGACCTCTAACATTCAGAGAAAATAAAAGCAATAAAAAAAATGCAGGTCGTCTGAAAATGGGGGGTTATGAGCAAAAAATCAACGTCCTAAAAAGTCTTAAAGTGCGTGTGTTAGTGTTAGTGTGTTAGTGTGTGTGTGTGTGTGTGTGTGTGTGTGTGTGTGTGTGTGTGTGTGTTAGTGTGTGTTTGTTAGTGTGTGTTTTAGTGTGTTTGTGTGTGTGTGTGTGTGTGTGCATGTGAGTGTGTGTGTGTGTGTAATAGTGTGTGTGTGTGTGTGTGTGTGTGTGTGTGTGTGTGTGTGTTAGTGTGTTAGTGTGTTAGTGTTAGTGTGTGTGTGTGTGTGTCTTAGTGTGTGTGTGTGTTAGTGTGTGTGTGTTAGTGTGTGTGTGTTAGTGTGTGAGTGTGTTAGTGTGTGTGTGTTAGTGTGTGTGCATGTTAGTGTGTGTGTGAGTGTGTTAGTGTTAGTGTGTTAGTGTGTGTGTTAGTGTGTGTGAGTGAGTGTGTTAGTGTGTGTGTGTGTTAGTGTGTGTGTTAGTGTGTGTGTGTTAGTGTGTGAGTGTGTTAGTGTGTGTGTGTTAGTGTATGTGTATGTTAGTGTGTGTGTGTTAGTGTGTTAGTGTGTGTGTGTACTGTGTGTTTGTGTGTGTGTGTAATAGTGTTTGTGTGTATGTGTGTGTGTGTGTGAGTGTGTTAGTGTGTGTGTGTTAGTGTGTTAGTGTGTGTGTGTGTCTTAAAAGTAAGGTTTGACTGTACTGTCTAGCTGTCTAGCTATGAAGGGCGAACTCTTTCACTCCCCAGCACAGCGGGCAGGGCTGACAGGGTGATGAGGGTTTAATGGCGAGAGGAAGGACGTTAAGAACAGTTAAACCAACATCACCGGTCCGGAGTGAAATTGTGTCGTCTGCAGACCGTCAGACGGTGTGTCGGGTCAGGAAAGGTATTGCAAAGAGTTTGAACTCCTGGTTCAAGGACGATCTTGTCTGAATTGGTTTTTCTTTAGCGTTTTTTCTGTATGCCTTTTCTGCAAAGTATTATCTAAATCAGCTCTGTTACTCGTTTCAATACCACTACTCATATAAGTATTACTGATTTCATATTAATTTCCCCCAATGCCACCAGTAACCACGGCAATTTAAATAAACTGCACACAAAAAAAGAAGAAAAAAGAAGAATATTTGTGTACAAAAAAGTGAACATTGGAGCAACGAAATGTGTGTAAAACTATAACAGAAATCAAATTCTGTTCAACCCTCCTCGTCACAAACACCCTTATACACACACATACACTCATGTTCTGCAGAGAGGGAGAGAGATGGGTTTAGATATAGTTGGGGTAGAGGAAGAGAGAGAGAGAGAGAGAGAGAGAGAGAGACAGAGAGACAGAGAGACAGAGACAGAGAGACAGAGAGACAGACAGAGAGACAGAGAGACAGAGAGCCAGAGAGAGGAGTTAGGTCTACAACATAGGTGTTTTTGCCCGCTTAGCACACCCGGGTGAATCTTCGTCACGAAAAGACACTGCACATCTTTTCTCGCAATGCACCAACAATTGGTGCTACATACCTAACTCTGTTCCGAAAATACTAACCAAAATAACCTCCCCCCCCCTCCCGCTCTTCCATACACCGCTACACTACCCACCACCCCCTCCCCACTTAATTTTGCCCCTTTCCCGAGCAGGTCAAGTTAATGAAGCGGCAATCAGCAGCCCACAACACCGACCAAACCTCACACATCAAAGGTACCGCCAGGTACACGAAGCTCTGACACACAACTTCCGTCTCACCACAACCGTCTACACAGCACAGGTAACGCCAGGTATAGGTAGGTATATAGGTAGGTATATAGGTAGGTATATAGACAGGTATATAGGTAGGTATATAGGTATACAGAAAAACGTCCCTTTTACAACCTCACAAAATCTGAGAAAATTATATCTTAACTGAGAGAGAGAGAGAGAGAGAGAGAGAGAGAGAGAGAGAGAGAGAGAGAGAGAGAGAGAGAGAGAGAGAGAGAGAGAGAGAGAGATCGAGAGAGAGAGAGAGAGAGAGAGAGAGAGAGAGAGAGAGAGAGAGAGAGAGAGAGAGAGAGAGAGAGAGAGAGAGAGAGAGAGAGAGAGAGAGAGAGAGAGAGAGTAACAGTACAAGTTTAATCTGTTCAGGAAGAGAGGCATAGTTCAGTCTATCCAGCGAGAAGGTCGTAGTTTAGTGTACTCGGGTTACATACCCATAGGTCAATCTATCATTATTATTGTTATTTATTATTATGCAGTCTTATATCGCGCGCGTATCTCCAGACTCGGACTCAAGGCGCAGGGATCTATTTATGCCGTGTGAGATGGATTTTTTTACACAATACATCACGCATTCACATCGACCAGCAGATCGCAGCCATTTCGGCGCATATCCTACTTTTCACGGCCTATTATTCTAAGTCACACGGAAGAGAATCATTTAATCCAGTCTGTTTGAGCTCACTTAAAGCAGTAGTCAATGCTGATCACCGTTTGGTATATCGTACACGAACATATCAGGTTTGTGGCTGCGAAATGTAGAAATGAAGACTTCCTAACCACCAGAACGCCAGAGAAAGTTGTGAACACGTGACAAGAACTTTGAACGAAGGTGTGTAAAACGCTGCACACACGTGCTCTAAAACCAGGAACAATGTTGTAGCTGAAGACTCTGCGTGGTGTTTGTGTTGAATGGTGTAGCTAGGCGCTGTAGCTGCCTAAACAGTGGACCCCCCCCCCCCCCCCCTTTTTAAGAAACCAAATTTAAGAACTCTTCCATTTTAAGACCATTTCAGTTTTCGCTTCATGTGTCCTGTCCATTTACCTCCATTTTAAGACTCCATTTTGAGGGTTGTGCTGTGCGGGAAAAAGACCTTTGTTGTTGACCTGACTCTCTCTGTCTCTCTCTGTCTCTCTGTCTCTGTCTCTCTCTCTCTCTGTCTGTGCGTCTCTGTCTCTCTCTGTCTCTCTCTCTCTCTGTCTCTGTCTCTCTCTCTCTGGATAAACTTAACTTTGACTATTTAACTGGATAGATTGAACTATGAATCGCTCTCTCTGTGGATAGACTAAACCATGAGTCTATGACTCTCTCTCTCTCTCTCTTTCTCTCTCTCTCTCTCTCTCTCTCTTTCTCTCTCTCTCTCTTTCTTCTCTCTCTCTGTCTCTCTCTCTCTCTTCTCTCTCTATCTCTCTCTCTCTCTCTCTGTCTCTCTCTCTCTCTATAGCTTTCTCTCTCTTTCTCTCTCTCTCTCAATCTCTCTCTCTCTCTCTCTCTCTCTCTCTCTCTCTCTCTCTCTCTCTCTCTCTCTCTCTCTCTCTCTCTCTCTCTCTCTCAGCAAATCAGCTCTTGTGTGTTGCAGCTGATCAAATTAAGACGCCCCGTCCAGAAACCAACGGAACTGTGTATTTCACTTTCACGTATTAGTGTCAAAGTTAGAACAATTTCAAGAGAGACTTAGCCAACGGAACTGAATATTTCACTTTCGCGTATTACTGTCAGAGTTTGAACAATTTGAAACGAGACGGTTGAAACGAAACGGGCCAAACTTAACACCTTTCCTGGCTGTTAAGGCGGCTTTTTGTGTGCGCGACCCCTGTGATATTTGACGTGTACATGAAGATAATGAGTACAAATAAAGGAAGACTGTATAATAGCTGGTGAAATAACTCAGGTGACATAACTGTTTTGCTGACAGCAAGTTGTGTATGTGTAAAAATCAACTACACAATCATGACTTTTCAATTCCCCGATTTATTTTCACATGTATTTATTCATTTATGTTCGTCTTTTTGCTCGCTGAATATTCAGCCTTTGTTCGGAAAATCTCGGCATAAATCTGATGTGAAGCTTTTAATGATCCCAAAGGTCACAACCTTCGACAGCCTTTGTTGTCACAGTGCTCTATGTAGCGAGCACACGTTGCCTTAATCTTTGTTCAAGGAGGACAATATGTGAATATATCCACGTTTGTTAAATCTTTTGAAGAGAGGATAATATCTATGTATGCACACCATGGTTTCTTCTACCTACTACGTGAATATATACACCGTGGCTTAAATCCCTGGACAAACCCCAGATGACGTCTTATGCGTTGAATTCTTGTGACTCCATTCGCCCAGATATGTGAAGAAGGGTAAGAATAATCCCTCGTCCTTTCGTGTGTGAAGATCGAGTTACAGAGTTATTATGTGTGAAGAGTTACAGAGTTAATCTGTTAGAATGCTGACCGAACAGTCTGCTTAGAAGAAAAACAAACACACACCCTGCTGTCCAAAGACACTGACGTCATGATACACGTGTTTTAATACATTGACGTCATAATATACGTCATTTAATCCTATCGGTCTTGTTCTGACATGCTGATATTGTTTTTATTCCCATGAATCGGAATCTCATGTTCTTCCATCCCACTGGTCTTGTTTTCTAATTACTGATTAACTAAGTTACGTCCCGAAATAGATGTTTTTAATTCCACCAGTCTTGGTTTTCAAATTGCTAATTTAAGTGACATTACGAATGATGCATTTTTGAATCCATAACTCTTGTTTACAAATGGGTGATGTAAAAAAAAAACTAACGTGTTTCAAATACAATATAAGTCTAGTTTTCAAATAGATGACGTTGTTAAAAAGCAATGACGTACACCACGAGTCACGTATTTTTGGTCATATAGTCTTCTTTTCCCATTTTTGATTTTAATGTTCAAAATAGGTTCGAACAAGCAGAACCAATTCTCAAACGGAAGGGCCCTGGGTGGTGGTAAAGACATTAGCAGCAAACATGTAGAAGGGGGGGGGGGGGTTGTTTTATGAGAGAGGTGAGAAACAAAGAGACAGGAAGTGTTGAAATATCTGTGAGACAACCAAGATGAAAAGGTAGGGATGAGTGGTGACAAGAGAGAGAGAGAGAGAGAGAGAGAGAGAGAGAGAGAGAGAGAGAGAGAGAGAGAGAGAGAGAGAGAGAGAGAGAGAGAGCGAGAGAGAGAGCGAGAGAGAGAGCGAGAGAGAGAGAGATAGAGCGAGAGAGAGAGAGAGCGCGAGAGAGAGAGAGAGAGAGAGAGAGAAAGAAAGAGATAGAGAGAGAGAGAGAAAGAGAGAGAGAGAAAGAGAGAGAGCGATAGAGAGAGAGAGCGAGAGACACACAGAGAGAAAGGGAGGGAGGGAGGGATAGAGAGCGAGAGAGAGAGATGAACAGAGAGAGGTGGCGGGGGCCAGAGAATCCTAAACAGTGTGTGGTCGTCAGGAACAGACTTCATTCTCACATCATAAAAACAACTACAACGGAACGAGACCTCACAAGAAAAGGTTGAAGACAATAAAAAGGCAGTAACAGTCATATAAAAACATGAAGAAACACAAACATTTCAACACACAAACCTGAGTGTGAAAATCAAGCACCGAAGTTAAGAACCAACCGCTACCCTCTTCATCTGCCTCTTTCTCTCTCTTTCAGTCTCAGTCAGTCACCTTCAGTCTCAGTTTCAGTCAGTCTCTCTCTCTATCTCTCGGTCTGTCTATCTCTCTCACTCACTCTCTGTCTATTCATCTGTCTCCATCTCTCTCGTTCAGTCTCAGTCAGTCACCTTCTCTCTCAGTTTCAGTCAGTCTTTCTCTCTCTCTCTCTTTCTCTCTCTCTCTCTCTCTCTCTCTCTCTCTCTCTCTCTCTCTCTCTCTCTCTCTCTCTCTCTCTCTCTCTCTCTCTCTCTCTCTCTCTCTCTTTCTCTCGGTCGGTCTGTCTATCTCTCGCACTCACTCTCTGTCTCTCGTGCAAGTGCTTGAACAGACCTGAGGCGGTGAACCAAACTGTTTCCACGCGACGGAGTGCGCCTTGCACGTCGAACAAGCAACCAACACAGCCACACCGATAGTCAGACACTCTAGCTGCGCCTTCCTACAGAACAAGCAACACAGCCACACCGATAGTCAGACACTCTAGCTGCGCCTTCCTACAGAACAAGCAACCAACACAGCCACACCGATAGTCAGACACTCTAGCTGCTCCTTCCTACAGAACAAGCAACCAACACAGCCACACCGATAGTCAGACACTCTAGCTGCGCCTTCCTACAGAACAAGCAACTAACACAGTCACACCGATAGTCAGACACTCTAGCTGGCCTTCCTACAGAACAAGCAACCAACACAGCCACACCGATAGTCAGACACTCTAGCTGCCTTCCTACAGAACAAGCAACCAACACAGCCACACCGATAGTCAGACACTCTAGCGGCGCCTTCCTACAGAACAAGCAACCAACACAGCCACACCGATAGTCAGACACTCTAGCTGCGCCTTCCTACAGAACAAGCAACCAACACAGCCACACCGATAGTCAGACACTCTAGCTGCGCCTTCCTACAGAACAAGCAACCAACACAGCCACACCGATAGTCAGACACTCTAGCTGCCCCTTCCTACAGAACAAGCAACCAACACAGCCACACCGATAGTCAGACACTCTAGCTGCGCCTTCCTACAGAACAACCAACACAGCCACACCGATAGTCAGACACTCTAGCTGCGCCTTCCTACAGAACAAGCAACCAACACAGCCACACCGATAGTCAGACACTCTAGCTGCACCTTCCTACAGAACAAGCAACCAACACAGCCACACCGATAGTCAGACACTCTAGCTGCGCCTTCCTACAGAACAAGCAACCAACACAGCCACACCGATAGTCAGACACTCTAGCTGCGCCTTCCTACAGAACAAGCAACCAACACAGCCACACCGATAGTCAGACACTCTAGCTGCCCCTTCCTACAGAACAAGCAACCAACACAGCCACACCGATAGTCAGACACTCTAGCTGCCCCTTCCTACAGAACAAGCAACCAACACAGCCACACCGATAGTCAGACACTCTAGCTGCGCCTTCCTACAGAACAAGCAACCAACACAGCCACACCGATAGTCAGACACTCTAGCTGCGCCTTCCTACAGAACAAGCAACCAACACAGCCACACCGATAGTCAGACACTCTAGCTGCCCCTTCCTACAGAACAAGCAACCAACACAGCCACACCGATAGTCAGACACTCTAGCTGCCCCTTCCTACAGAACAACCAACACAGCCACACCGATAGTCAGACACTCTAGCTGCACCTTCCTACAGAACAAGCAACCAACACAGCCACACCGATAGTCAGACACTCTAGCTGCGCCTTCCTACAGAACAAGCAACCAACACAGCCACACCGATAGTCAGACACTCTAGCCGCGCCTTCCTCCAAGAACGCTGTATGTAAGAACCAGTAACATTGCTGTCGGGGTGTGTGGTCGTGAGGCGTTTTCAGCTTTGTGAAATATGGCCAGTGGCCGACATTTGTGGCAGCTAAAAGGACGACCTTTTATTTAGAGCACCATGCTTAGCTCATACTGCACGCTGTTCCAGGGATAACACATGAGAACAAAAGGCCATCAGATCGTTTCTAAATGTATAGCATAAGATTCAGCAGTACAAATAATGCTTCCGCGCAGGAGGACCTGCTCCAACTTGCAATTTGAAGGCAGTGTTTCACAAGCTTAATCAAATGTCGCTCACTTTGATTTAATTAATTACCACACTTATGATGCGTTTTCCATCAGATCGTGCAGTGTTCGTCTAGCTTAAGGTTCAGTGGATTCCCCAGATTCTTTAGATTCGTCCAATTCGCCTGAAACTCCCCCACCACGGTCAGACCAGTCGTATCCCTTCACGTTATGCCATCGTCCAGTTCAACAGTAAAGCTGTGGATCCTGCCATTCTCTTCTTCTTCTTCGTTCATGGGCTTATAGACTCCCACGTTCACTCATGTTTTTAGCACGAGTGGATTTTTTAAGTGTATGGCCGTTTTTACCCCGCCGTTCAGGCAGCATCGGGATACGCCGGTTTCGGGGGAGGCATGCTGGGTATTTTCGTGTTTCTATAACCCACCGAACTCTGACATGGATTACAGGATCTTTTCCGTGCGCACTTGGTCTTGTGCTTGCGTGTACACACGAAGGGGGTTAAGTCACCAGCAGGTCTGCACATAAGTTAACTTGGGAGATCAGACAAATCTCCACTCTTAACCCACCAGGCGGCAGCGACCGGGATTCGAACTCACGACCTCCCGATAAGGAGGCAGACGTCTTACCACCACGCCACTGCGCCCGTCTGATCTATACCAGTCGCCAACAGTCTGTCCTGTTCGTGTTAACACACTCTAAGACGTACAGCAAGTTATACGAACCAGCGTTCTGGTGTTGAAGCCACTGTGCACAAACTCAGACAAGCAAAATGAAATTCAGTTGTAAACCTGTTCAAGTTGAGGGGCATTTGGTTATTTCAGTCAGTGGGCAGACATTCGGGACAAGGAAAATCAACAGGTGTTGTGTGTGTGTGTGTGTGTGTGTGTGTGTGTGTGTGTGTGTGTGTGTGTGTGAATGGCGCACACAAGCAATGGTGGACTACCGCTGGGAGAGATCACAAATGTCACCAGGGCAATCAAACCTGCCATCGCCGTCAAAGGTTATTCAAGGTCACACCACATGAACCGCTATGTGCACACTGAGTGCGTTGAGACAAGTCCAACTGTCTAGCCCCTTAAAGTACACGTCGACAACGAATAGACAGTTTATATACTTCATGGGGTGTTCCTTGTTTGCAAGCAAGATTTCTGAAACGCATACATGTCTCTTGTGCTTCTCACCTGTTCAATGCAGTCCAGAAAGCTGTCGTTTAAAACCTTGGGGCGTTCTGTGTATCCTCTCCTCTCTCTAAACATCAGTAGACAAGCATCATTCACAGCAGAATACGGCGTCACTTTGCCATCAAAACCAATTAGCAAGGTATTGTTCAGCGCAAGATATGACAAAGGCAGTCAAGTTCTGAGCAACAACACTGGTGTCTCAAAACGCTAAAGTCATTGAATGGTCTCAGGTTTTCGTAGCTCCATCAGGAAACATCCACTGAACAATAACAATTAACATCCTCAAACGCTGCCAATTACTGGTGATAATGTCAGCTGACAATAATGATGCACTGGCGACGGTCAAACAGCCCAGCACAGCAACGAAGTGTATCGATTGTTTCCTAATATGCTTGTGGTGTATTTGAACGATGAATTGCAACAAACACTGACCAACTTACAGTTGAAGGAAAGCAGCGAATGTTTCTTACATTCAAACAACACAGCACAGCAATGAAATGTATTTATATTTCAACGCAAGACGCGATGTCCCCCGCCGATGATTTGCAACAAGAAACTGACCGACAGTTGTGGTCCAGAGGAATACAGCGAGTAGAGTCCAGCTTGGACAGCTGGACGTCAGCCCAGTTAACGGTTCACACTGGGCATCCTGCTGTCTCGTCCACTGTGTGTGACATCACGACTTGAAAGACGGCTGGACCTCACGTCAGTCTCTGCACCGCCCTGCTAATTGTTTTCCTTGTGGCAACCCTTCTGGTCAGCTGTTTTTAGCTTTCTTGTTTTTTGTCTGTGTTTTTTTGTCCTTGAGTGGGGACTGCCGTGTTATCAGCAACAGGCTCCTGGCTTTATTTTTAGTCAGCTTTAAAAAAAGTTTTTGTTCGTGTGTGTTTGTCCTTGAGTGGGGTCTGCCGTGTCAGCAGTAAGCTTCTTTCTTTGTTGTCCAAAGCTCACTCAGCACTTGCCACTTGCTGCATACTTTCACTTACACAGTCGATCTCAACTGTGCTGCGTCAGCAACATCAGTAAGCTGGACTTTGTATTTGAAACTGTCCACTGCTGGCAAAAAAGGTTACTGCCCACTACATCGATTTATTGGACAACTTCACGGCTTCAAAGTCATTCTCAGTTCTGGATGACATCGGCTGACAAAACGTTTTGATTTCAAAAGTAATCCACTAGCCTAACTTTCAAAAGTTGTCCATTGTTGTTGACGTCAAGACAGCGTCAGAAGTGTGTGCACTGAATTCACATGGTCAAGTCAGTCTGTGTTTCTGCTTGTCATGGGGCCTTGTCCACATTGTCGCTCAGGACGGTGACAGGGAAGTGGTCGGTCCAACTGTCCAGTCGTCAGGGTCACTTCTGACGGACACGTCAGCTCGTCATGCCATCACGGTCAGTGGTGGACACTGAAGGAATCTTTTCTCCTGTCTTCTAAACACAACGCAGAATAGAACATTTGTATGCTGCTCTTTTCATTGTCATTTCATTGCAGAAACGAGCAGCTGTATAATTGAAGTCAATTTCAAAGTGCAGTGAAGTCAATGTCAAAGTCAATTCAATTCAAACACAGGCTTCATGGGTACATTCTGGCAGATTTAAAAAACAACTCCAGGAATTCACTTTCTAAAGATGTCTTGGTAGGCAAGTGCAAGTTCTCTGATTCTTGAATACACTAGCGACGGTTTGGTCCTTCTCTCCGTGTTCAACCGTGTCTGCACTGAATACGACTCCAAAGATTCGTAACAAAACCAGCTGAATCCCAAATCAATCTCCATAGATGATACACAGCACTGTTCTCCCTCCTTCACACAAGCATCACACACCTTCACACAAACATCACACACCTTCACACAAGCATCACACACCTTCACACAAGCATCACACACCTTCACACAAGCATCACACACCTTCACACAAGCATCACACACCTTCA
>NW_027129224.1:70652-90653 GCF_037325665.1 Littorina saxatilis
AATAAGTCTGGCCAGGCTGTGGCGTGGGATAGGACCCTCCCTCCATCTGGACACGTACTAACAATCAACAGCTAGGATGTCTTATGTGCAGAGTGTTGTTGTTGCTGTTGTTGTTATTGTGGTTGTTGTTGTTGTGTTTGTTGTTGTTGTTGTTGTTATTGTGGTCGTTGTTTTGTTGTTGTTGTTATATTTAGTCAAGTTTTGACTAAATATTTTAACATCGAGGGGGAATCGAAACGAGGGTCGTGGTGTATGTGCGTGCGTGCGTGCGTGTGTGTGTGTGTGTGTGTGTGTGTGTGTGTGTGTGTGTGTAGAGCGATTCAGACTAAACTACTGGACCGATCTTTATGAAATTTGACATGAGAGTTCCTGGGTATGAAATCCCCGAATGTTTTTTTCATTTTTTTGATAAATGTCTTTGATGACGTCATATCCGGCTTTTCGTGAAAGTTGAGGCGGCACTGTCACGCCCTCATTTTTCAACCAAATTGGTTCAAATTTTGGTCAAGTAATCTTCGACGAAGCCCGGGGTTCGGTATTGCATTTCAGCTTGGTGGCTTAAAAATTCATTAATGACTTTGGTCATTAAAAATCGGAAAATTGTAAAAAAAAATAAAAATTTATAAAACGATCCAAATTTACGTTTATCTTATTCTCCATCATTTTCTGATTTCAAAAACATATAAGTATGTTATATTCGGATTAAAAACAAGCTCTGAAAATTAAATATATAAAAATTATTGTCAAAATTAAATTGTCCAAATCAATTTAAAAACACTTTCATCTTATTCCTTGTCGGTTCCTGATTCCAAAAACATATAGATATGATATGATTGGATTAAAAACACGCTCAGAAAGTTAAAACAAAGAGAGGTACAGAAAAGCGTGCTATCCTTCTTAGCGCAACTACTACCCCGCTCTTCTTGTCAATTTCACTGCCTTTGCCATGAGCGGTGGCCTGACGATGCTACGAGTAAAATGGCATTGCGTTCAGTTTCATTCTGTGAGTTCGACAGCTACTTGACTAAATATTGTATTTTCGTCTTACGCGACTTGTTTGTATTGTTGTTGTTTTGTTGTTGCTGTTGTTGTTGTTGTTGTTGTTGTTGTTGTTGTTGTTGCATGTTGTTGTGGTTGTGGTTGTTGTTTTGGTGTTTTTGTTTGTTTGTGTTGTTGTTGTTGTTGTCGTTGTTGTCGTTGTTGTTGTGATTGTTGTTTTTGTTTGTATTGTTGTTGTTGTGGTTGTTGTTACAAATTATTTTCTTGATTAAAGTCATTGATGACTTCTGTGAATAGATTGGTTTAGTTGTTTTAGTTTTTTTTAGGAACAAATGTTATTGTGCAGAATGAATTCATACAAAATTCCAACTCTGCGCCGAAAGCAGCCAGGGTGTGGTTGTTTTCGTCGTGTCAAAACGAAAGGATGTTAATTTTCATTTCACGAGAAAAAAAAAGTCTGACCATGGCCAGATCTGAGATGGTGAGCAAAATGATGTTCACGGGAACAACTGTGCCTTTAAACAGAACAACCACACAGACAACAACACAGGCCTCAACAAGCAGGACCCACGAGGATGGAAAACAGCTCTCCTCGCGCTTAAAGTAGAGACAGGGCTGATGGAGGATGGCTCACAATATCAAACACCACTGCAATAATGCCCAACGACCTGAGATCGTATAGTGCGTTTTGCAAGCAGCGGGCATACACTTTCTGGATTTGCGCTCAGAATACCAGCCCTAACGTTTTGTCGTGAGAGTAAAGGTTGATGAGGAATAGCAGCACTGACGTTCTGCGAAAATGTAATGGTTGTGTTAGTTGTAGTTTCAGTTAACTAAAACCCGTTATTCTGGTATTTTCTTTGTTCATGGGCTGAAACTCCCACGTTCACTCATGTTTTTAACCGAGTGGGTTGTTACGTGTATGATCGTTTTTACCCCGCCATTCAGGCAGCCAGACGCCGCTTTCGGGGGACTATTCTGGTAAAAACTGAAGATGCTTTCTGACCCTTCATAAGTCAGTCTTCATTGCCATTCACTGCATCTACAAAACACCTACACAACATACTACTTCATTGAGGCTCTGTTTGGGTTGAGACAATACGTGTCCTGATTGAACAGCGCATGTGCCGAGATAAAAGGTACAGCGCAGATACTGTATATATTTCCACGGTCCATGTTTCGAAAAGTAGCACCAGACGTCATGAACATATATTTAACAAATCCATACTGGCCTGCAATCAAAAAGAAAAACGTTGAACCGCTTTGCAACATTGTGCAGTATACAATACAAAATGTGTTTACTTGTAAACACACACTTTATTCGCCACAGCTTTTGAAAAACGCACTTTTAGAGAATAAAAAAACCCAAGAAAGATATGTTATTGGAACGTTACATTTATAACAAAATTAAACTTTACGTTCACATTAAAGATTGCACTTTTAGCTGAGAGCAGCGGAAGACAAGAGGGCATCAGACGTCGTGATGAACAACGGCCTCGTTTCTTCGCGAGATCTTGGCGTAACGTTATGTTGACTGCAACACCCAATGCACGCTCCCAGATTAGCTAAGCATGCCGCGCTGGCAACCAGAACAATGCCCCGCGTTTATGTTCCGCAGAGGAGCACAAAACAGAAGTGGAAAAACGCTCTTCGCCATAAAGAAGAGAGACGAAAGCTATAGAAGACAAAGGAGAAGAGAAAGATAATGCGGGCAAAGATAAAAGAGAGAGAGAGAGAGAGCGAGAGAGAGAGAGAGAGAGAGAGAGAGAGAGAGAGAGAGAGATCAATACAACAACAACAAATAGAAAAAAAGATAATCCGGCAAAAGCGCACAAAAAAAGGAATCAAACAACGGAAAGATGCCTGCACACGTAAAGCAAAGAACGACAGGTAGGTAGTCCGGGAAAGTCATACAGGTACGTAAACGTGGGGCAACAGCTCAGAAACTTGCAATGTCTGAAAAAGCAGAGGCGATGGGTGGGTGTGGGTGTGGGTGTGTGTGTGGGTGTTACAGAGCAGTTCCCCAGACTCGTAAGTGTCGCGGTAATGGGAGCGTTGCCTCGCCATAACTGTAACCCCAGGTAAGAGTGTCGACACTTACCTGTACCTGCCTACCTGTAACACCTCGTTCAGGTGAGTAAAATGTCTCATTTGGAAGACGATAAAGCCACTTTCAACAAACAAACAACTAAATCCAAAATTCCAGGTGCAAGCACTTTATCATTGTAACAACAAACTGCATTGAGGGTATGTTCTGTCCATTGCTATGATTACGTGTTATGTGATGTTCTATCTTCTTGATTTACATTAAGTGCATTTAACTAGAGTATACACGGTTCTTGTAATAAACATATACAAAGAGAGATAAGCATTTTGTAATAAGTATAACATTATCTCCCTCTGGATGCCAATTCTAATTAACTTACTTACTAAACCAATAAACAAATAGATAAATAAATTCTGTAATCGATGCGAGTTCCAACTAACTTACTAAACACATACACAAATTGATAAATACATTTCTGAATTCGTCGTCTCGGTCTCTTCTTCACACCCTCTTCATGTGTCGCCTGTTGTAGTGTAGAGACTGCACCAATAGTCTGACTTTTATTTGAATAATCCGAAAAATCAAATCGCAAAATACACATGATACAATGGCTAGGACATAATCACACAAGAAAGTAAAACAGTTCCAGACTCCTCATACAAGCCCTCTGAGTACCCTCAGCCATCTAACAATGCCATCGTCAACCCTAAACCCATTCCGCGAGAGCCTGATCAAATTTGCCGTCGGAAATTAAGTGTAGGAGACTTCTTTACCTCTCGGACACACCAAAAGTGATTTTCTTGTCAGGAGAGTCTTCGGCGGAAGTAGATTTGTTCTGGTGAGTTACCTTCCCTCTGGCGGCAAACTAATATTTGTGGTGTCGCGTCAGAATGGATGAAGCTCGGCTTCCTGTCTGAGACACGGAAAGGGTGGGTGTGTGGGAGGGGGGGGGGGAGAGAAGTAGATGATGCAGTCGTAGTGACGGCGTCGATGGTTGTGTTGGTGGTGGAGGTGGTGGTAATTGGAGCGGGAGAAGGGAGGGAGGCAATCGAAGTAACGGTAAGGATTGATGTGATGTTGGTGGTCGAAGTAGTAGTAGTAGTAGTAGTAGTAGTAGTAGTAGTAGTAGTAGTAGTAGTAGTAGTAGTAGTAGTAGTAGTAGTAGTAGTAGTAGTAGTAGCAGCAGCAGCAGCAGCAGCAGTAGTAGTAGTAGTAGTAGCAGTAGTAGTAGTGGTAGTAGTAGTAGTAGTAGTAGTAGTAGTAGTAGTAGTAGTAGTAGTAGTAGCAGCAGCAGCAGCAGTAGTAGTAGTAGTAGTAGTAGTAGTAGTACACGTAGTAGTACACGTAGTAGTAGTTGTAGTAGTAGTAGTAGTAGTAGTAGCAGCAGTATTAGTAGTAGTAGTAGTAGTAGTAGTAGTATGGTAGCAGTAGTATTAGTAGTAGTAGTAGTAGTAGTAGTAGTATGGTAGTAGTAGTAGTGGCAGTATTAGTAGTAGTAGTAGTAGTAGTAGTAGTAGTACACGTAGTAGTACACGTAGTAGTAGTAGTAGTAGTAGTGGTAGTAGTGGTAGTAGAGTACATGTTATTGTTATATGAAGTCTTATATCGCGCGCGTATCTCCAGACTCGGACTCAAGCCGCAGGGATCTATTTATGCCGTGTGAGATGAAATTTGTTACACAATACATCACGCATTCACATCGACCAGCAGATCGCAGCCATTTCGGCGCATATCCTACTTTTCACGGCCTATTATTCCAAGTCACACGGGTATTTTGGTGGACGTTTTTGATCTATGCCTATACCATTTTGCCAGGAAAGACCCTTTTGTCAATCGTGGGATCTTTAACGTGCACACCCCAATGTAGTGTACACGAAGTATACATGTAGTAGTAGTAGTAGTAGTAGTAGTAGTAGTAGTAGTAGTAGTAGTAGTAGTAGTCGTAGTAGTAGTAAAGTACATGTAGTAGTAGTCCAGTCGAACCTTTCTTTGACGACCACCCAAGGTAGTTGTTGTTGTTGTTGTTGTTGTTGTTGTTGTTGTTGTTGTTGTTGTTGTTGTTGCAGAAGCAGGACTAGTAGTAACAGCAGTAACAGCAGCAACAGCAGTAATACAAATGCAAAGAAACAACACAACCATCCTGAAGAGCGGTGAAAGCAGGAGGCAGGAAGAAGGGAACATCCGTCAGAAAAGGCATCTTGGTAAGAGACCAGCTGTACAGAATGAAGTCATCGAGAATCGCAGAAAGAGACCACAGCAAAAAGGAAGAAGAAGAAACAACAGCAGCAACGCCTACAGAAAAAGGTCCCCCAGCAAACACAGTTCTGCGATTGCAACAACGTACACGGTGGTTAAAAAGGGAAAATGAGCGAGAGAATCTGGCCCATCTTCGCTGCCATTAACCCTAGCGCCCGTTTCAGTTAAAGGGATATGCTATTGATCTGACCGTTTTGATGGAGTTTCTGGCTAACTTGACGAACCTGAAGAATCTGGGGAGTCCACTGAACCTTAATCGGCGCACACGTCACGATTTGCTCGGAAACGCACAATATGTTAATTAATTACATCAAAGTGAGCGAATGCTCTTCAGAGCGCTGCCTCTCTCGGGCGTTGAACACAAAAGTAGTCCAGAAGCGCCGCCTGGTGGAAGGATGGGGGCGTCAAGTATGACACGGACCCTCGCAACGTTCATCAAGTACATACACAAGGGGAATAACTCAGTAGAAGTTATCCCAAAAGAGTGGTCTTTCTTTGCTTTATTTACGGCATTGAATTAAGCTTTCAAAATACTTAATTTTGCAAAGTGAAGTCAGTCCTCGTGCGTGGTAGTATTATTTGTAACGCAGAATCTTATGGTATAACTTTGCAAGCGATCTGAGGGCCTCTTTCTTTCGGTATCATCGCTTTAACGCGACTGTTTCGTTTTGTCTGTCTGCTTCAAACATACCGTTTCTAATGGTTTTGCTGACACAGTTTAAAAAGGAAAAGCTACACTCTACGTCTCGTTATTACCGTGCAACGTTTACCGCTCAAGATGAAACAAAAAAGTAGGTCAGGGTGACCCAGTTTTCTGGCAGAGCTTCTGTATGACGTCACATAAGTTGCCGCAGAGTTTGACCTCCATCTTAATTCGTGACCCCGTTCCGTCGAGAGCGCGTGTCCATCAGTAGGAACAACATGAGCGGTGTGTCTCATTAGCTGGGTAAGCAGATCGTTAGTTAGAAGGCTCAGCTACACCTGAGTTTAAAGCGGCATGGTCCGTTTCACAGGTGTGCCTCCCATGCTCCCTGACCGAGATTCTACATATCTAGGCAGGCGTATGGACACGTCTGGTGACGCTACCTACACTCGCTACCTACAACAACAACAACAACAACAACAACAGCTTATTTAGGCAGCTTAACATTTTCTGATTTTTATTGGCGCAGAGAACGTTGATGGTACCTGACGATTTATTTAATTAATGGATTATATTGTTTGAAACGGTTCCTCTTTTGGGGACTTTGAACTGTACTTTTAACCAAAGAAAAAGTTCCGAACGCTCTATACGTACGAAGTATACATCTCTGGAGCAAACAATACAAACATACCGCATTTAAATTAACAACTACAGGCCTGAACACATGAATCTCCATATAAAATCCATGAGTTCGGTTGTTTTCTGAATATAGATCTGCTGTGCACACACCGTTCATCACAAGCAAATTCCCAAGGCAAGTAACTCATACTCTTGCCGACAAGAGTAGTTCCCCTTCTTTTAACGCAGTTTCTTCGACAACACTGACTGCAATCCGACGGTCAGTTTTCAACAATATTTCATTTTATAAACAGATCACACGCAACCAAATGCACACATCTCATCAATTTAAACAACATAAAGCGGTTTCATACACTATTTTCCCCAAAAAACTGAACTTCATACAGTAATTAACGTTGGAACACGGGTGCAAAAGTTCGTCTGCTAGTCCCATTTGACGAAAGAACATTATCTTTAGCGATACTAAAACATAAACAGAACACACAATATCTGCCTTTACCGCCACAGCAGAATAACAGCTTATCTGTGTACTTGATTTTAGTCTAAAACAGGGAAACTGACAAGAACTGTTAACAGAATGGAATGATTTGCACGGAACTATACAACCGCGCATTAATCGATCGCCTGCGCAGGTTGACTGGTTGAGTGATTCGGATTCGATCAAACTCTTCGCACAAAAACTCCTGTTTTCTTTAAATAACTGAAGAAAGGGGGAATAAAGAGGTTACACACCTCGTCTCAGTGATTATTAAAAATAATGGTCTCAGTTCGCGGTCATGAAAAAGCTCGCTGAAGCTCGCATTTTTCATGATCCGCTAACTTCGACCATTATTTTTAATAATCACTGAGACTCGGCGTGTAACCTCTACATAATCTGTGAAATGCCTTTGGATCTTGGCCCAGAACATGTTGTTTTGTTTAGCTAGCTTGAGTATTTCGTGTGCTGTGCTGTTCTCTAACCTGGACTCTTGCATAGGATATCTTATGCTCCAGAAAGAAGGGAGAAATACAAATGACAGAAACTACAGTGGCAAGGGGGGGGGGGGGCTCTTTAACCCTTCGCCTGCAGTGTGTGCCATGCTGGCTGTGTGATGATGAAGCAGAGAGACAAGAGAGAGACGAGACACACACGAGGTTCACGTGCTAGTGATAAGCAGGACAGGGGCTTTCTGGACTTGTGTAATGAACACACTGGTGGTCAGTGGTCGTTGTGGTGCGGGTACAGGTCGTGGTGGAGGTGGTGGTGGTGGTGATGATGGTGGTACGTGGTGGTGGTGGTAGCAACAGAGAGAGAGAGAGAGAGAGAGAGACAGAGACAGAGACAGAGAGAGACACTGGGCGAAAAGTGGCGTTTTGTATCTTACAAAACTACTCAAAATCCCAACAAAACTTCAAGTTTCAATGGGTTTATCACATTTTGGTGTTCACGACAACGCCAGATTTTGATTGGATTTTGTTGAAGTTATCGCTGCGAAATTGCCTGGAATTTCAGCGCGTTTTGCGACGGTCAAAACATCATGTTAAACCATGTTACAGCATGTCTGTAACATGCAAAAATGTCAAGTTTTGATGGGATTAAAGCTTTGGTTTAACGCCAAGTAACATCATGTTATCGTAGACTTAACTTGCAAAACTGCTTGTTTTGGTGGTGTTACAGCTTGCTTGTAATGTGATTAACATCATGTTATTGCTGGTTTAACATGCAAAACCCCATGTTATGTTGGTGTTAAAGATTGCTCAAATGCCTATTAACTCCATGTTATGTTGGTGTTAAAGCTTGCTCAAATGCCTATTAACACCATGTTAGTTGGTGTTAGGCTTGATTATTAATGTAAAAAAACACCATATTATGACGTTCACATAATTGTTTTCACCTGGATGGAATTTTGTGGAAAAGAAAGCATGTTGTTTGGGAATTGTGTGCGGGTTTCATGCTTGGATATTGCACTTTGCTGACTTGTCACAGGTCAATTTACATTTAACAATATTAGTTTTCAAATGCATCATCCTTCACACATTATGTAAACATCTTTAACATTAACACTTTGGTTGTAAAATGATTGCACTTTATTCAAACAGGACAAAAAACAAAAATGCTGATTCACAATGTACAATAGCAAAGGACTATTTTGAGTGGAGACAGTGTTCATCCACACTATAATTGGATAAGCTAAAATAAATTATAATGCCACACGAAATGAAAACACACCATCAGTAAATTACTTCCCTTGTGAGTAAGAGCGTCATACCCATAAGAGCCATGTAAGTTTTATCCCATGTGAGTGTGTATTGGGAGGGGGGGGGGGGGGGGGGGGGGGGGGGGGGGAGATGCCCTGTGAAAACATTGGCCATAGATACATATGTGAATTACTTCCCTTGGGTATGAACATTTATGAATGAATTTTTTTTTATTTATGGGTGAAAGAAGGCCACACAAAATGAAAATCAGTAAAGAACTAAATCACTTCCCTTGTGAATAAGAAGAGTCATACCATGTTCCAACTTTTTGCTAAAAATTCGCCAACAATGTGACCTTCAAAGTTGAAAAGGGGTAACTGAACTTCATTTTTGGATGTCATGGAGTCGAACATGTCAGTAAATTTTGAAAGCCCTAGATTCATAAACATCTGAAAACTGCTCAACGTCTTTGCATCACGGCACATTAATAAAAGTAAGAGTTAGTAAGACTGGCCTAACTGCTATGGTGAGGCAGTAATAACTCGTTGATGAAGAATTATTTGAATTCTGAATTTCGAACAAACAAATACAGTGTCCTTCCAACCCCCCTTTTCAGGCCTCCAAGAATAAAAAAAAAGCTTGTCTTAAAAAGGAGGAAACCTGCTTAATATGTAGGTAAATGTACAACAGGTTGTGAACAGAAAATCCAAAAATGTAAGGTCTTAAAAGCGGGGAAGTTTGAAAAGGGGGGAGGGGGGGACCTAAAATATGGCGATCATAATTTATCTAACAAAGTTCATTCTGAAATCTTCTTCAGCGTTTGATTATGGAGAGACTAAATCCTCAGTTCAGATGTGGTCTTAACTCCTTGTCTCCCAGGAATGGATATATCCGTACCCACTCATATGGCTCTATCTGACCAGGTATGGATATATATCCATACACACAGTCACTATGTACATTGCATCTGTTATTATTCGGCACATATCCGCATCCTGCTTAGACTGTTAGCTTCAGTCGCTTCCTGTAACGTTGATCTAACGCCAGCATTCTAGCCTGTTGATACACAGTTTTCTACAATTCTGAGTGACCTGCTGCAGCACAGCTGGTCTCGGCTTAAAAAATCTTGGTCAACATAGATGGGGTACAAAGTGTTAAAATAAAGCGTCCTTCCAAAGTTGATGACAGGTCCCCAGAGTATTCACAAAATTATATGGTACTGGAAGCCTTGCATGGTGACGAAAAAGATGTCCACGCCTACATGAAGAAGTATCCTTCATGGCTTCAGCGGAAACAGTCGGCTGGGGATGAGGACAGCAGCTAATCGGGAACCTATGTAAAAAATATAGACAAGAACAAAAATATATGTCAATGGGAAAACAAAGAAACAAGTAGAGAAGGACCTCCCCACCTTTACACAGTGAAAATGAAAAACACATGTGAATCACTGAATGTACTTATGTTTTAAATCTCTCCCCCCCCCCCCCCCCCCCCCCCCAATTAAGACCAATTATCCAAGATATTTTTCAGTCCTCAAAGGAGAATTTCACTGTTCTCACGGAACCCTGAAGAAAACTGAGCTGCGCTAATATATTATATAACTGCAAACATCCTCAAATTCAATATTGCAAGCCACTATACATTCCTCATAAAGGCACATTCCTTCATGCTCACGTGTGAAAACTAACATAAGTTTACAAGTGTGTATCTATTTATAATAATAATAATAATAATAATAATAATAATTATAATAATAATAACGGGCATTTATAAAGCGCCTTATCAGAAGTTCAAAGCGCGTGACAACAATACATGTATAAAAAATTCATACAATCACTGTCAGATTCAAACAACACATCATGCACCTAAGGCAAAAAAAATATATATATATTCTGTTTACGGTATCCCGACCGACCCTATTTTTTGCGCGACCCTAGACTCTTTTTTTTGGCATTTGGGAAAAAAAGAAAAAAAATTAAAATTTAAAAAAAACTGAGGGCCATGATATGAAAACGTGCGGAAGCCATGAGCCTTGCGTTTAAAGCAACCTTGACGGAGAAGTCGAGCATCAGCAGAAGAACGAAGGGTGCGAGAGGGAGTGTAGAGGGAGACCAGTTCCGAAAGATAGGCAGGTGCCGATTCAGAGATGATCTTGTAGCAGAAGCAGGCAGCTTTATACCTAATAGTAATACGTTCAGACACAGGAAGCCAGTGAAGTTCTTTCATGAGAGGAGTGCTGTAGAGTGTTGTACTTTTTGCAAGGGTTGGAGAGTGGAGTCAGGGCAGCCTATGAGAAGGGAGTTGCAGTAATCTAATCTACACATAATGCAGGATGTAACAAGAGTTTTAGTGGCATCAACAGTCAGAAATTTTCTTGTGGAACCTATTCTTCTAGTTCTAATGTAGTACCTGTTTGTAGTGAACTCACCAGCAGGAGTATTGCATACATAATGACGCATTACTGAATTAAAGTAACTATTTTCAAAGCTTCTCGCTTACCTTGGAATAGTGTCAAGCAGCTTATGTTGTGTCTAGATCAGCCATCAGATCTTCACACTCAGCCTGCACTTGCTGAAAACTGGACATGCCTGTATCTCAATCAAGCTGTTGTTGCGGAGACAACGGAACCATGCTCAAGTCAGGTCCAACTGAAATAAAAGCATATTGTTAGCTGATAAATGATTTGATCAAGCAAAACCGTGCGGTATTTTTGTAATAAAATATTTTGTATACCCCGCTAATGCAAAAATAATGTACTTATTTACTATTAGCATTAATTTTAGCTGGTCATTCAAACCAGAGCTTGTTCTAGAATTCCACAATACAGATCAAAACAATATTATTATTAGCCTCACCAAGGGTTGACGTCCCATCAAAATGAATGACGGACTGAATCAAACTTCAGAGACATTACAATTTTTCACAACGATTTTTCAGCAAACAGCCATGTTTACCTGTACAAATGTATCAGTGATATATACTGACGTCCAAAAGAAACGCGAAAAATATTATTTATTTTACAAATAATTTTTTTTCTGGATTAACAAAAGTTGCGTTATTTTTGGCAGCCAGTATATCAAGACCGATGTCTGAGGAAGGTGTATTGTGAATTTTACCGCATCAGCGCACTTGCAATCCACGTAAAGCCCGAGTTAGCTGAGACATTTTTCTTGTGCAGTTCAGCTGCACGTGCAAGAAAAGCACAAACGCTGATCAGTGAGTGGTGTTCACTGTCACTAGAGGATAAAAATGGCACAAAGTTACAGGTTTCATCAGTCCCTCATTCGACGCTATCACCATGCCAAGACTCACTTCTGCTGAACGCGAGAGAGCCATTGGACGTCTGGAGGCTGGGGACACGCCGGAAGCCGTGGCTGCGACTTTCCAATGTCACATATCCACCATTTATCGTCTCCTGCAGCGGTTTGGGATAACTGGCTCTACTGCTGATGCCGAGCGAAGCGGCAGACCCCGAGTGACGACGCCAAGGCAAGATCGGCACATTTTCCGCAGCCATGTTGCACATCCCTTCAGAACAGCTGCAGAAACAACCAGAACTGTTATGGGGACACACCAGGCACCCATTTCTAGGCAAACGGCCAGCCGGCGACTGCGCTTCAGGGGGCTGAGGAACTGCCGTCCAGCCAGGGGACCCGTCCTCACCGTGCGCCATAGACAGGCACGCCTGCATTGGGCGCAAGGCTTCCTCAATTGGAACAATGTTCGCTGGCAGAACGTGCTTTTCAGCGATGAAAGCCGTTTCTGCATTGACCATGCCGACGGGCGTGTTCGGGTATGAAGAAGAAGTGGTTACCGCTATGCTGACAACTGTGTCGTGGAGAACAACGCCTGGGGTGGGCCCAGCCTCATGTTGTGGGGCACCATCGGCCAGAACCAGGTGCTAGGTCCCGTCATCTTCAAAGGCCTGGGTCCTGGACCCGGCAACGGCGTAACAGCGCAGCGCGATATGGACCAGGTGCTGCACCCTCATGTGCTGCCCTTTTTTCAAGCCCATGCAAACTGGGTTTTCCAGCACGACAACGCGCGCCCCCACACCGCCAGGGCCACTCAGGATCTCCTGCACCGCTCAGGCATCCAGGTGATGCCTTGGCCAGCGTTATCTCCTGACATGAACCCTATTGAGCAATGTTGGGACTTGCTCCAGACACAGCTCAACAGGGTGGTCCCAAGGCCCACAACTGTCGCTGATCTTGATCGGGGCGTCCGGCAGGCCTGGACCAACATTCCCAGGCAAGCCAGCAACACGTTGGTCCGCTCAATGCACCGCCGATGCCAGGCCGTCATCGATGCTAATGGGGGCCACACACGCTATTGACTGTTCTGTTATGTGCTAATAACGCATCGTCTCCGCAACCTTACTGTGTTATGGACCATAAGTCAGTGTTCTACTCTACCAAGAATTGGACATTAATAATGAAATTTGAATTTTTGTACGATTTTTTTATTAGGCAATAAGTGACACTAGACACTGTTTTTCGCGTTTCTTTTGGACGTCAGTATAACTATGAGTATGACAGTATGACAGTGTGGTAAGCGTACCGACGATTCGTTCAGTATAGTCTTTCTATGTAAGTAGTGGTCCAGTAGTGATACTTTCCGCCTGTGGTTCGAGACAGAGATTAAGTTGAAACATAATTCGAGAAGCCAAACACTGACCAATACTTACGTATTTTGAGCAAAACCCACGCACGTCGACCACAAGTTGATGTCTGCTGGAGTACGTAATCATAACGTAGAGGACAACAGATTCACTTGGCTGGCTTCGGTTATTCCCACCTGTATCTGTTCCTTGCTGTTCTCCAAGAGACACCATGGTGCAGCAAGCTGAAGTGAAGGGTGTCCTGTCGTATTTCCTCGAAGTTGTAGTAGGCAACCAGGTCAGGAGCAGGAGGTGGGGGGGGGGCGACTGACCTGCAGCAGAATTCAAATCAATTAGTCAAGTCACTATGACATATCTTTAATAAAAAAATTTTTTTTTATGTAAAACAAGAGGCGAAGCCTTCAAGGCTCACGTAAGAAATAGACAAACAGTAACACAAACTCAATCACTCCGTCACACATACACACACACACAGTAAGCATAGGTGACACTGTGCAAGAAAGCGAGACACTAGATCTAGATCTGTCTGTCTGCTTGTAGCCTACTTAAAGGGACACGACTAAGAGTAATACCTAATATTCTGGACTCGCAACGAAATATTTTCAAACAAATGACAATGAACAACGCTTCGACCTAATGGTCTTCGACAGGTTAAAAAAAAAAATGAAAACAACAATATAAATATCAAAACGACTTATCAGAGAAGATGATGTCCTCCAAGCGCAAAAGAAGGGGGAAAGGGAGATAAATCAAAAAGAAAAATGAGCAATGAAAAATGAAACCAAAACGAAACAAACCAGAATAATAACGCTTGAACTTGAAGGGCCTGAAGTTGAAAGAGAGAGAGAGAGAGAGAGAGAGAGAGAGAGAGAGAGAGAGAGAGAGAGAGAGAGTGTGTGTGTGTGTGTCAACAATCTACGACACGACTGCCAACTAGTCTGGGCCCGCTCAAAAACCAATGACCGAGACTTTCAGTAATTCCTTCGCGTGATGTCTAACCCTCTTAGTCTTACGCCATAATGTGACGTCTTCAAATGACGAAATGTTAAAGTTTCTACCATAGACATACACACGTACAAACACACGCACAAACGCACAGACAGACAAAGTTACGATCGCATAGGCTACACTTCGTGAGCCAAAAAACGGAATCGCACAAATAAATCGGATGGCCCATTGAAAATAATCGGAAAAAGTCGGAAAAAACGGAGAATTTTCATCCCTGCTTTATTGTTATCGCCACACCAATCCTAAATTTTTCCTACCATACTGTATAAGTGTATTTGTTATCCTGAGAGAGAAAAAATCCATGTTGCAGACTCAACTGGAAAAATTCCCTTCTCCATCATCTAGTGGACAGAGCTCATATGATTTCAAACAAATCTTTTTTTAAAGTCACATACTTTGTGCGACAGTGTTAGTTTACTGTAACTGTAATTTATAAATAGCAAATTAATAAATATCACTTATCAGATAATCAGCTAAATGCCTGGCAGATGACCCTCATTCAAAGTGAGTCGTGGCTAAACCATGAGACTAGAAAAACAGGTTATTAACAGCTATTGTGTTTTCAGCGTAGCAATAGGGCCCGATATTTAGACGAGACAAGTATAATGCCGACGAGTCGAAGACGAGTCGCATTATACTTGTTCGAGTCTAAATATCGGACCCTATTGCTACGATGAAAACACAATAGCGTTTATATAGCTATTCTGACATTAAATTCTGTGTTAAAATCATGTTTTTGTCAGCAACAAGGACCAGAATGGTCCATGTCGTTGATTGCAGACGACGGTTCCCTTTCTGCATGAAGCCACGGAAATAACCGAACATTGAAAAACCCACGGACATGTATTACGGAGAAAACTCAAGATAACCGGATGCTTAGCATTACGTCAATATCTTAGGAATCATATGACGTTATGACGTATCATGCTTGCCTACGTAGATTGTATGTTCGAAAGTCTGACTTCTGTTGGGAATTCGCGTGGTGAAGACTGCGGTAAATCTGTAGATGATAAGAGAACAAGGATTGTCTCAGAAGAAACGACGAAATGTTTCAGACCGGTAACTTCATTTCAACATTGCACTACACAATGTACGTTCTATGTGACAGGAGAGTTTGCTGATTTTGTGTTAAACATTGGTGATTGGAGAGATCGTCTGCAAAAATCAGAGATAGGTCGCTTCAGATTGCAGCTTCTGGAAATTTGCAAGGTTTGCTGCCAGTTAAAGAACTGGATTTTACACGTAATGTATGTCATGTACAGTAAGCAACAACAAAAACACACACAAAGCAAATTGCATCGTCTGTCGACTAGCCACAGACACAAGCCTGGCGAGGTATGCGTGTACTTTATACACGTGGAAGAAACCGGAACCATGCGTCTTTGTTATTGCCGATATCGTTTGGATATCGGCAAAAATGGCCAACTTTCGTAGCGTTATGCTTTGATGATCGGAAAAGGGATGTGTGAGACCATCCAATCACAGCCCCCGAATCCCCCCACGTGTCCATCAGAATAGCTATATACCTCAATATAAATCTCACACTGACAGCGGACAAAAACTGAGAAAACACCCAGTATACATGTACCGGTACTCACAAAAGAGTTACAAGTAGCATATTATCACTATCATTATCACTAATAGCATACTATACTGGGCAAATAACAGCAATTTTTACTCACTGGGGGTTTCCTGGCTGGAGTCTTTGGTGTTTCTACTGACTTCTGTAGCACATGGTTGGTTGGCAGACTTCCTGGAATGAGTGCTCGCTTGCCTGTAGGCCCTGCAAAAAAACATGCAAAGAAAATGTTCAAAACGCCGAGTCGAAATTATAAGTTAAATTAACTAAACAGACCTATACATTTAGATTTATTGAAATGGAAACAAGATTTAGTAAAACACACTACTGCAAATATGTCAAGAATGAACAAGACTGACTCAGTGACCGAGTAAAACAACAAAAGAAATCTAAACCAGAAGTTTACTAGAATCTATTCAAAAACACATTATCACAAGAACAAAGAGTGGTTTTTTTCCCCATTAACCCTTTGACTAGCAGCACTCAGAAGGAAATTTCCCCAAATCTGGGGTACTTCATTAGAAAAATCTTATTAATTAATCTAGACCAGTCAGATGCATATATATAACTTATAAGTATCCATAGGTCCTAAATCAACAGTCACTTTCTGCGACCCTATCATGTCTAGCATATTCACCACGACCTCTGCTTTGACCACGACCACGACCACGACCACGCCCCCTCGGTACTGATGTACTTGTCGAAGGTATATTCTCCTCAGAGTAGTCAGAAATCAGACTCACCGTTGTCACTGTCAGTGTCAGGTTGTTCAACATAAACATTGCCTTCTTCGTCGGAACTGTTTTCCTCATCGCTGACATCTCCATTACCAGCCAGGAACATCAAATATAAAGCGATGAACGTCTTCCACATCATACCTACGCACAAACCTCGACGCCATCTTGGATCACATGAAAAAATCCCGGAGAAAAACCTCAAAATACACACTTTAAAATCGCTTTTCAATAACACATGGATGATGGAGGCAGCCATTTGTAGTAAACTCACGTGACTAACCATGTGATAAAAGTCATGTGATTTGATCATGTGACTAGCGTGAGGGCTGTATTTAGAACAGTGACCTCACAAGATGCGCGGCTGCTTGCGAAAGCCTCGGAAAGGCAGCGTTCACTCTAATGTGCTGCCTTAAACTGACGGACTAGTTTCTGTCCACAGCCAAAGCTTTTATCACACAAAAATTGCTATATATGACAGCTAAGACCGCATTTGTTACATTTTAGCAGTGTTGACCTCAAGTTTTTACTTCAAACAAAAAATCAATAGCAAAATCTCAAAGTAGGCTATGTGCGAGTCCCCTAATATGGACCACCTTCAACAAATCGAAGAAAAAGAAGCTAAAGGCTTTTTTCATTAATTCATTAAGAAGCTTGCTGGAAATAACCTATTACTAGCCCTCGAGATCAGTTTAAAGAAAAATATAACAAAAAGTCTTCTTTTTCAATCAATCAATCAATATTATTATCCCAGCGAAGCTGGAGGTATCCCACATACTGTAATCGACTTGAAAAAATGTTCACACCGACCGATAATACATGATAAAGAAGGATTCTTTGTGCCCGGCTACGTGCTACAGTTGGAGATGAAAGTTCACCAAAAATTGGGACCATACTAACAAAAAGACGGTGGGTGCAATAGTCGCCCCCATTTTTTCAGCAAACGCCACCCAAGGCCGCTTTGACGGGTAGAAAATTCTGTACTTTCAAGTCTATTTGTGTGTGGTTGTTCAAGACTATGGATAAAGCTCGCGTGAGAAGATTACGTCACGGTCAAAAGTCTTTGACGTCAATTATTGCATCATGACGTCATGCCTCCCTGTAGTCTTTCTCTCTCGCGCAGTGTGTGTTTGTGTTCATTTTGAGCACATGTGTTTAGTGTGACTGTGTGTGTGTGTGTGTGTGTGTGTGTGTGTGTGTGTGTGTGTTGTGTATTTGTGTGTGTGTGTGTGTGTGCGCACGCGTGCATGAGTCTGTGTACTCGTATGTGTGTGTGGTGTGTGTGTGTGTGTGCGCGCACGGCGTGCATGAGTCTGTACTCGTGGGTGTGTGGGCATAAGTGTATGTGTGTGCGTGTATGTGTGTTTGTTTGTAAAGTGTGTATGTCCGTCTGTCCATATGTGCGTATGGGTGTGTGTTGTGTGTGTATGAAGTTTTTGTGAGAGAGTGAGTGAGTGCGTGTGAGTGAGTGCAGTGTGAGTGAGTGTGTGTATGTGTGTATGTGTGACTTGGGTGTGTGTGTGTGTTTGTGTGTGTGCGTGGGTGTGTGTGTGTGTGTGTGTGTTTGAGAGAGAGAGAGTGTTTGTGTGTGTGTGAATGTGTTTGTGTGTATGTTTGTGTGTGAGTTTGTGTGTATGTTTGTGTATGAGTGTGTATATGGTGTTTGTTTGTAAAGGTGTGTGTGTTCGACTGTCTATGTGCGTATTTGTTTGTTTGTTTGCTTAACGCCCAGCCGACCACGAAGGGCCATATCAGGGCGGTGCTGCTTTGACATATAACGTGCGCCACACACAAGACAGAAGTCGCAGCACAGGCTTCATGTCTCACCCAGTCACAGTATTCTGACACCGGACCAACCAGTCCCAGCACTAACCCCATAATGCCAGACGCCAGGCGGAGCAGCCACTAGATTGCCAATTTTAAAGTCTTAGGTATGACCCGGCCGGGTTTCGAACCCACGACCTCCCGATCACGGGGCGGACGCCTTACCACTAGGCCAACCGTGCCGGTCTATGTGCGTATGAGTGTGTGTTTTGTGTGTATGAGATTTGTGTGAGTCAATTGTGTGTGTGTGTGTGTGTGTGTGTGTGTGTGTGTGTGTGTGTGTGTGTGTGTGTGTGTGCGTGCGTATGTACAGTGTGTGTGTGTGTGTGTGGGTGTGTGTCTGTTTGTATAAGAGAGAAAGAGAGAGAGAGAGTGGGTGGGTGTGTGTATGTGCGTGTGCGTAAGTGTATGTGTGTGTGTATGTGTGTTTGTTTGCAAAGGTGTTTATGTCCGTCTGTCTATATGTGCGTATGGGGGTGTGTTTTGTGTGTATGAAGTGTGTGTGAGAGAGTGAGTGAGTGCGTGTGAGTGAGTGTGTATGTGTGTACGTGTGTAACTTGGGGGGGGTGTGTGCGTGTGCGTGTGTGTGTGTGTGTGTGTGTGTGTGTGTGTGTGTGTGTTTGAGAGAGAGAGAGAGAGAGAGAGAGAGAGTAAGAGAGAAGTTTGTCTTTCGCTGGGGTATGCAGTGCCTTGGCGTTGCACATCTACTTAATTATTATTATTGTGATCATTTTTAATGCGCCTAATCTAGATATAGCCCTAGGCGCTTACATATTAATTTCTGCCGTTTGAAATGGAAGTTTTTACAGACAGACAGACAAACAGACATGTTGTATCACACAATATATAACGCATTCACATCGGCCAGTAAAGCTCAGTAGCCTATTAGGCGAGCATTCACCTTTCACAGCCTTTATTCCAAGTCAAACGGGTATTTGGTGACATTTTATCTATGCCTATACAATTTTGCCAGGAAAGACCCTTTTGTCAATCGTGGGATCTTTAACGTGCACACCCCAAAGTAGTGTACACGAAGGGACCTCGGTTTTTCGTCTCATCCGAAAGACTAGCACTTGAACCCACCACCTAGGTTAGGAAGGGGGGAGAAAATTGCGGCCTGACCCAGGGTCGAACACGCAACCTCTCGCTTCCGAGCGCAAGTGCGTTACCACCTCGGCCACCCATTTCCTATGAGGCTTGTATCGCGCGTATTCCGTGGGTACAGTTCTAAGCGCAGGGATTTTTTTTTTTTTAATGCAATTTATATCGTGCACATATTCGTGGAAGTTGATAATTTTACTTATTTGCACTCTGTTTTTGATAAAGCTTGTTTAGTTTTCTGGTGTTCTTCAAATAATGCTCTCATCAACCCGAAACAGATCAATCTAAATCATATTTGAATTAGTCTGACACTAAGTTGTATCATGCTATTTTGAAGTATACTAGGGGGCTTTTTTTAACAGTGATTCGTGA
>NW_027129225.1:0-4000 GCF_037325665.1 Littorina saxatilis
AGACCGTGATAGAAATAAACAAAAGGGCTATTTATCATCCAATCCTGTAAAAAAAGAAATTAGTTTAAATGTTTCTGATTGAAGGCTTACATGCACATATTCTTTTTGTTTTGTTTTTGGTATCAATCTTAGATATATTTTGAAATGTTTCTTTTTCATATGAGCGAGAACATAGTATTGTTAGTGTGTACAGACCATGATAGAAAATTCTAAATAAATTCTGAAGTGTGTAGTTTAAGAAAAGGAAGGGCTATGGTCAGTTTTAAAACAAAAACAGGAAAAGATTCAAGAAGGAACAAAGTAAGGCAAACGTTTAAATTGAGTATTGTTTGTTGCAAAGACATGAGCAAAAGAACACATTCAACTTTTGAACTGAATACGATAGATCTTCTTCTTCTTCTTCTGCGTTCGTGGGCTGAAACTCCCACGTACACTCGTGTTTTTGGAACGAGTGAAATTTTACGTGTATGACCGTTTTTTACCCCGCCATTTAGGCAGCCATACGCCGTTTTTCGGGAGGAAGCATGCTGGGTATTTTCGTGTTTCTATAACCCACCGAACTCGGACATGGATTACAGGATCTTTTTCGTGCGCACTTGGTCTTGTCTTTGCGTGTACACACGGGGGGTGTTCGGACACCGAGGAGAGTCTGCACACAAAGTTGACTCTGAGAAATAAATCTCTCGCCGAACGTGGGGACGAACTCACGCTGACAGCGGCCAACTGGATACAAATCCAGCGCGCTACCGACTGAGCTACATCCCCGCCCTAATACGATAGATACAAATAAATAGATAGTTCAACTGGCGAAAAGGTGTGAAAGCCTTAAGATGCGAACGGTATTTGGAGAAAAAAAAACACCGATGAAAACGAATTTACAGTAATAACTGTTGGAAACGACATGTGCTTATAATATGAAAATAAGATATGACCAACAACAAAAACGATGGAAGGGAACGCCGAAAGAAAAAAATCGTTTTAACTGCATGAGAATGTTTATAATTGCTTTACATCTGTTCAAATGCAGTCTTCTTGTGTGGTTACTGTACTGTGTACGTATACACTTCTCTTTGTGTGTGTCCATATTTGCAAGCAGCATTAGCAGAGTGTAGTAGCATCCAAGTAGGAATCTGCCGTACTTCAATCGAAGATACCTGTGAATCGTTTCAGCAGTCTAAGGCCAAACAAAAATATATGTTGGTTTAGGGTAACCCGACCGACCCTATTTTTTCCCGCCGACCCTAACACTTTTTGTTCATTTCTAAAAAAAACCCTAACTTTTGGCACATGTTGCGAACCATGCCGAGACTAAGAGAAATAACCTCCTTTAAAATCGACTAAATCTAAAAAAATAAAAATAAATAAAAAGCCGACCTACCGACCCTATCTTTTTTGGTCACGTTACCCTAAACCAACATATATTTTTGTTTGGCCTAATAGATGCACTACGGAAAGAAACTCTGTCGGGTAAGTTGTATGGGTTGTGTAGGAGTGAATAAGCCTACTCTAGCTTTTATTGAGGCAAGCTTTCCACACGTGCTTCTTCTGCGTTCGTGGGCTGAAACTCCCATGTACACTCGTGTTCTTTTTTTGCACGAGTGGAATTTTACGTGGATGACCGTTCTTTACCCCGCCATTTAGGCAGCCATACGCCGTTTTCGGAGGAAGCATGCTGGGTATTTTTGTGTTTCTATAACCCACCGAACTCTGACATGGATTACAGGATCTTTTTCGTGCGCACTTGGTCTTGTGCTTGTGTGTACACACGGGGGTGTTCGGACACCGAGGAGAGTCTGCACACAAAGTTGACTCTGAGAAATAAATCTCTCGCCAAACGTGGGGACGAACTCACGCTGACAGCGGCCAACTGGATACAAATCCAGCGCACTACCGACTGAGCTACATCCCCGCCCTTCCACACGTGCTTCCTGTATACGTGTTTCAGATACAGCCCTCACTTGTGACTGGCCTTTAATACCGCGTGGGAAAGTTTGCCTCAATAAAAGCAAGAGTATAAGAATCCCTCTTTCACAACCCATACAAACCCGAGTTATTTCCAAACATCGTCTATTTCTAACCTCGTAAAGAAAAAGGGTAACAGTTTTATTTTTTGTTGACAGATTGTTGTGTATGTTATCAGCATAAGGCACCAAATCTGATATTATGGATAAATCCGGTGCCATAGGACGGGTACCGTATATATTCTTCAGCACTGTTAGCAAAATATGAATGTCATCCATTTTTTTGCAAACAGTATATATCCAGAGGTAACATTGTGTTCTTGTTCTTCTCAGTATTTCTATTCACACAAGTGTTGTAAATAGTTAATCATAGTGTGCAATTGTCCATTTAGCTGCCTTGTATACTATAGAACTCATGTATTGTTGTTTTTGCATAAGACATCATGTACTCTCATTTCATCTGATAAGAAATCACAGAGAACTAATAACGTTTGAAAACTTGCTAATTTTCAGCTACCTCATTCTAGTTCTTTGTCAGATGTAAGTGACTGCATTTTTGTCATGTTGTCCAATTTTGTTCTCTGTTACTGTTAGATTCTCTGGAAATAGCCTGCGAGACTCGACTGAATTATTATTTTCAAATTTGCAGCCGAGGGAAGTTTAAGTCTCTCAGTGTTTTGGAAAACACAAAATCTTTTCTTTGTGACAAATCGAAATTTTGAAACCCTCCTGATTATAAAACTCATATAAGTACGGTGGGTTATTTTGAGTTTTTAAAGATAATTGTCCGGATGTATATTTAAGCAATTGTTTTGCATGTATCTTTATAACCACAGATACCTCTTTAGTGGTAAAACACAAATGAACAAATATGAAAACGGTTTGAGTTAAACATTCCTTTGGTGTAAATTTTTGGGCTTTTCGTATACCAGATAACTACTACACTTCATTACAAGACTTAAATTGTTGACTCTCTCCTTAGCCTACGGTGATAAAAGTAATAAAACCGTTAAATATGTTGAATTGAATATGCAGATTTGTGTGCAAAAGATAGTTTACCTGCTTGCATTATCGACTGAGGGCTTATATATTTACTGTTTGGTAAGTTCAAGTGAGATTAAAATAAACTCAAGTAAGACCCTATTTTAGTTTTTGATAGTCACGTAAATGCTACAATCTGTCAAAAGTATCACTGAAATGTCACAATCTGTCAAAAAATTCAAATATTGAAATCGGACGTTTGGATTAACTGAGATGTGTTTTGAATGCACGGACATTTTTTGTCTGTTGATTTTTGGCACGTGTCTAAGTAACAGGCTTTTTTTTTTATCCCGTGTAAAAACCTTAAAAAATCGATGGTCTTGAACATGATATCTTACTCGAAAAAGCATTCACCTTTAACATTGGTTCCAAAAGACGTTTTAATTTGAGAAAAGTAATACCAACGCATCATAATCTTATGCGTGTGATTAAAGCGTGTTGTCCCCATTTTGAAGAAGACAGAAACATTTTGCAGTTTTACAAACAGATGCACGATCCATTTGACTTTTAGTGAAGTCGAGCTTTAAAAATCTTTAGTGAAACAATCGATGTGTTGAATTACAATTTAATAGTGGCAAAACTGAACGAAGCAAACAATGGTTACTTGCTGAACCGCCTTTTCCCTAAAAAAGTTTGTATGGCAATATTAACATGTTCATTTGCTTGTGCATAGAAATGGTTGATTGTTTAGATTCTTGGATTTTCTTGTTGTAAATCTATTAATACCAAAGAAATAAACGCATTTGATCACATACTGTGTTTGTCTGTTTGCTTTGTTTGTTTGTTTGTTTGTTTGCTTAACGCCCAGCCGACCACGTGAAGGGCCATATCAGGGCGGTGCTGCTTTGACATTTAACGTGCGCCACACACAAGACAGAAGTTGCAGCACAGGCTTCATGTCTCCCCCAGTCACATTATTCTGACACCGGACCAACCAGTCCTAGCACTAACCCCATAATGCCAGACGCCAGGCGGAGTAGCCACTAGATTGCCAATTT
>NW_027129226.1:2500-30000 GCF_037325665.1 Littorina saxatilis
GATAGCACGCTTTTCTGTACCTCTCTTTGTTTTAACTTTCTGAGCGTGTTTTTAATCCAAACATATCATATCTATATGTTTTTGGAATCAGGAACCGACAAGGAATAAGATGAAAGTGTTTTTAAATTGATTTCGACAATTTAATTTTGATAATAATTTTTATATATTTAATTTTCAGAGCTTGTTTTTAATCCAAATATAACATATTTATATGTTTTTGGAATCAGCAAATGATGGAGAATAAGATGAACGTAAATTTGGATCGTTTTATAAATTTTTATTTTTGTTATACAATTTTCAGATTTTTAATGACCAAAGTCATTAATTAATTTTTAAGCCACCAATCTGAAATGCAATACCGAACCCCGGGCTTCGTCGAAGATTACTTGACCAAAATTTCAACCAATTTGGTTAAAAAATGAGGGCGTGACAGTGTCGCCTCAACTTTCACGAAAAGCCGGATATGACATCATCAAAGACATTTATCAAAAAAATGAGAAAAAAACGTTCGGGGATTTCATACCCAGGAACTCTCATGTCAAATTTCATAAAGATCGGTCCAGTAGTTTAGTCGGAATCGCTCTACACACACACACAGACAGACACACACACACACACACGCACACACACACGCACGCACATACACCACGACCCTCGTCTCGATTCCCACCTCTACGTTAAAACATTTAGTCAAAACTTGACTACATGTAAATGTAAAAAACGTACTTACAAACTAATATAACAAAGAGAGAGAGAGAGAGAGAGAGAGAGAGAGAGAGAGAGAGAGAGAGAGAGAGAGAGAGAGAGAGAGAGAGAGAGAGAGAGAGAGAGAGAGAGAGAGAGAGAGAGAGAGAGAGAGAGACTTAGACTTAGACTTAGACTTAGAACATTTTATTCACATAAAGGGTAGACATTTTAGGCCATAGGCTTAATCTTACAATGTGCCCTTTACATTCACACAAACACATATTCACGCGTGCGCCCGACTAGAATCATAGAAACATCAAGCATACAGTAATAATAAATGAGAAAAGTAGTAGAAAATACATGAATGGAACATCAATAAAGCAATTACAGAATGGAACATTAATTGCGCAAATGTGATTGCGCACTCACACGCAGACGCACAAGGAGGAACACATATAATACTAATAATAATATACACACAACTAAGTGCCATTCAACAAGCACACAGTGAGCCTACCAAGACAGGTAGAGTTAGCATTATGTAGGCATGCAGCAGTCAATATTTCAGAGTAATAAAATAATTATAATTAACAAAGCTAGCTACAATACCGGCAGCGTAACTTATGAAGACCTCAGTATGTGTTTCCTGAGGGAGGTTTTGAATGCGTTCAATGAACGGCACGTTTGTACATTCGAAGGAAGAGAGTTCCACAGAGAAGGTCCCACAAAAGCAAAGCTAGTTTTGTATAGATCTATGCGAGTCCTTGGTAATATGTATAGAGATTTGTTTGACACATAACGCTCGGAAGCTTTAGTCAAGAATGCATTTAGGTATGGTGGGGCCAGCTCATTGAGCGCCTTGTACATTAGAATTAAGATGTTGTAATCAAACTGCTGTTGAAGTGGAAGAATATTGGCTACCTTCAACTTTTCTGACGTGGACAGATAAGGATTGGTTACAATAAGCTTAGCACCTCTTCTGTGCAAGGAGTTTAGTTTTTTCATTATATTTTCACTGGCACCGCACCATACCGTGGAGGCATAATTAATATATGATAGACAGTGTGCCACGTAAAACATTTTCAGTCCCTCCTTGTCTACAAAGGGTTTTAGTTTAGATAGGAGAGAGAGAGAGAGAGAGAGAGAGAGAGAGAGAGAGAGACTTAGACTTAGACTTAGAACATTTTATTCACATAAAGGGTAGACATTTTAGGCCATAGGCTTAATCTTACAATGTGCCCTTTACATTCACACAAACACATATTCACGCGTGCGCCCGACTAGAATCATAGAAACATCAAGCATACAGTAATAATAAATGAGAAAAATAGTAGAAAATACATGAATGGAACATCAATAAAGCAATTACAGAATGGAACATTAATTACGCAATCACATTTGCGCACTCACACGCAGACGCACAAGGAGGAACACATATAATTTTAATAATAATATACACACAACTAAATGCCATTCAACAAGCACACAGTGAGCCTACCAAGACAGGTAGATTTAGCATTATGTAGGCATGCAGCAGTCAATATTTCAGAGTAATAAAATAATTATAATTAACAAAGCTAGCTACAATACCGGCAGCGTAACTTATGAAGACCTCAGTATGTGTTTCCTGAGGGAGGTTTTGAATGCGTTCAATGAACGGCACGTTTGTACATTCGAAGGAAGAGAGTTCCACAGAGAGAGAGAGAGAGAGAGAGAGAGAGAGAGAGAGAGAGAGAGAGAGAGAGAGAGAGAGAGAGAGAGAGAGAGAGCTCAGAACTCAGAATGGTTTATTATATTGTGACAGGGGAGGCTACCGCTCCTTTCACAGCAGACTCTGCACCCGAGTTGTTGGCCTTTAGGTCAACACCCGTGGTTTGTAGAAATCTGTTTGTGATGGGGTCTGGTGGTTTCCGATTGTCTGTATGTTCATGGAAACCTTCGGGTTTGCATAACAGTTTTTATAGGGCTAAGAAATTAGCCCTAATATTTTCAAACCTGTTTGATTGCACTTCGCTTCCCGAGGTGATCGTTGTGTTTGGGCACACGGTTACAATATTAAGGCCAGAGAGAGAGAGAGAGAGGGGAGGGGGGGGGGGGGGCAGAGAGAAAGAGACAGACTGAGTGAGCAAGAGAGAGAGAGACACACACACACACACACACACACACTGAAACAGACGCACACGTACACACATACACAGACATACATATACATACACAAACCAGAAGGAGTGAGAGCGAGACAACAAATGAGAAAGAGAAAGTCGTCAGTAAGTGGCGGTATTGACACGTAGCAATAATGACACGTAGCGCTAAAAGATGTAGTGCTGTCGACACGTAGTGATAATGAACGAATGATAGCGACTCATAGACAAATTATTTGTAGCAATAATCAACGTAGTGATAGTGACACGTAGCTAAATTGAGACGTTGGACAAATGACACGTAGCACAAATGACACGTAGCGCTAGCGATAGGCACCCGACTCTTCCGAATATCAAATAATAACACACAAAAATGAAAATAAGGTGCCCCTCGTTAAAGTCTACAAACAATCAGAAGAGCTAAAAGTAAACAAGGTGCGCATGTGAATGGAAAGAGAAATCCAGTTTTTATCCCAAACATCCACTTTTGTTTGCCTATATTTTGTCTGACAATAATGCTAGGGCAAATGGTGTTATTGATGTGAAATTGTAGGTAGCTATAGGTCTTGGCAGACTTGACGAAAAAACAAATAAAAGCATGGCATTCTTAAAGAACAATAACGGTTGCTTGTTATTTTGAAATGTCATGTACATTCTGAACTGGCATGTATGTTATGAGGAATTCAACTCAAGACTAGATTAAACGACGCGACTGCATGTGCCTACACTGTCAGTCAACGCCTGTGAAAGCCACTGCTGATACATATGACTGAGCATACCTTCTTATGGAGCAGGAAGTTTTGTTCGCGTTTTAGCTAATGAGCTAGCTGTGAACTTTGGATGTAATATATAAATATAATCTGAGTGAGATTTGTAGTTTAACTTTTCTTAATACCCACTAATTTTTGTTTATTTTTCGATCAGTTGACAAGACACATCTCTATTTTGTGGAACTTTTTCTGACATATGTTGCACATCAAGACAGCTAATGTTGTGGCTGTTTTCTTCTGAAATGATTCTGAATCACCGTTTATACAAACAAACCTAACGTAGCGTTTTAACATAGATCCCCTCAACTTTCAGACACACGGGTAAAGGTGTTCTTGGTGTGTAACTCATGAGACAATTTGAAATATTGGTTGCTGTTGTGGTTGGTATTTATATTTGTTTGTGAGGAAGGGGCATTTAAGGTGATGCACATATACCTCCTCGTGGAACACTCGGTTGCATTACCATGCATTTGTTAAGGTGCACAAATAAGCATTGACTGCACAATTAAAGCCTTCTCTGTGTGTGTGTGTGTGTGTGTGTGTGTGTGTGTGTGTGTGTGTGTGTGTGTGTGTGTGTGTGTGTGTGTATGTGTGTGTGTGTGTGTGTGTGTGTTTTACAGGGGTACGTGCTAGCGCATCTGCACCTGATCTTCGCGCATCGAACCAGTGTGCAGACTACCTTCACCCCATCCCATCAAGACAGGAAGCCGCAGAAGCCAGAGCCAAGAACCCACACTATGAAAACCGCCCGTTGTACGAAAACTACTTTCACCCATGGAATGTCAAGACAGAACCCCACCAATAAGTTCTATTATTTATATGTAAATCTTGTCCATAGCCTAGCCGACAGACATAAGTGAACAAAAAGTCAGTCGATTTTGATGAGGCTGGATTTAAGGTCAGATGCATTTGATAGATACTGGGGAATATTTACGTGTATATTATGTGTCACTTGACAATAAAACACATGTTTGGCAGAAACCAGCAGACACAACTTAACCAACACACACACACATATATGTATATATACACACACACACACACACTGAATATTGAATATATATATTATATCCCATGACCTCCCTTCTTTGTCTCTGTTACTTCAGTATGGGTATATATGTTGTATTTTTATAGCTCAATAAATACATCATGGACTCCAAAAAATATATGATAGTGCAGATTCCGATTTGGGCAAAGAACTACTTTCCTCCCGTCCTTTGACCTCGCGCCGAACAATGTGACACATTTGTATGAAGTTCCAAAATCGTATTGCACGGCTCAGAAAACCATATCAGTTGCACGCAAAAATGAATCTCAGAACTGATCTGATGTATGGGATGCAATAAGCAAACGTTTCTTTCATTATGAAAGCAATGCAGGTCGAAAAAAACGAACATTCAACTTACAAGAAACCCAGATGCTAGCGAACCAAAACAAAAACACGAGTACCCTCCCTTGCATCGTTAGCAGACGACTTTTGAGAATCTGTCAGTAGTGTGTTTTGGTGTGCGTCTTCAGTTTCTCTGGCAGTGTCGGTGTGGGAACTGACAGAAGCTAGGGAGCACAGATAATAGAAGCCCTGTCACATAGACTAATCACACAATCAATACACATTTGGCTCATGTTTTAAATGACAGTTTCGAGTTTGTTAGTCAAACTCAAAGCAACAGCACTGACAGTGTCACTGGTGACATGCGTAGCGAGACCGAGAAGCGTCCTTACCTGGCACGGTTTGGCTTCGCTATCAAACATCGGCTGTTTCACGTGTTTTGCGAGCAAGTCTACTCTTTTGCCTGGCTCTGCAGTAAGTCCACATTGGCGATGAAGGTATCCAAGAACTTAACATGTGTGTATTTTTCCGTAATCCAGTCATATTCCTTCAAAATGCAATCAATCGGCGGTGACAGACGTGTCAGCAATTCGCGACTTCACTAATTCGGTCCCGTTTTCCTCACACCCATACCAGTTTAAGTTCATCCATGCAAACACACTCGCAAAACAGTTTATCACGTAGATACATTTCAAATAGGGAGCAAATGGTTAAATCTAAACCTACATATTTGTTCCCTAAAATGTGCTTCTCTGTCAATAAGCCTAATTGTATAATAACACGTTCGAGAAAAACAACGTGGAATCGATTCTGAATCGAGTAAGCCAAATGGGTCCCAAACCCGTTTCGCCCGTTCTGCCGACCTGAAACGCAAAACAAAAGAATTGTGCGCTTCAACTAAATTAATTTCTATACGACTTCATTACTTTCTTGCAACTTATGAACCTTTACTTAAAGTTTTTAAATGGTCTGAAAGTAGTGTTACTGCGTACTTATCGATGCACTCATTCGTTTTATTTTTTTCAGCGACGGTCACTTAGTTTAAGGTTGCAAAAGGGCTAAGTCTCGCTGGCAACACTGTTTTACACTCCACAGATCGCAACAGTGCCGCTAGTAGTCTACACTTTGTGTTTGATGGTAGAATGGGATATACAGATTACAACACTCGTGGTTTTTTATATGGCTTGTATTTCAGTCAAGACCCAGCGGGAATATCAATCGAGAGCCACTCGCCAGAGGCTCGTGTCTCCCGATGATATTCATCCGCTGGGTCTTGACTGAAATACAAGCCATATAAAAAACCACTCGTGTTGTAACCTATACATATGCAATAATATGATTAAACAAATAAAATAACATGAATTGTATTCTATTCAATTCAATTCAATTATTTCATGTTGTGTTTTGCAGTGTAGTGTAGTGTAGTGTAGTATAGTGTAGTGTAGTGAAGTTCAGCGTAGTATAGTGTAGTGTAGTGGTGTGTTGTTTTGTGTAGTGTAGTGTAGTGTAGTGTAATGTTGTGTTGTGTTGTTTTGTTGTATTGTGTAGTGTAGTATACGGTAAGGTGTAGTCAAGTGTAGTGTAGTGTAGTGTTGTGTAGTGTAGTGTAGTGTATTTTAGTGTAGTGTAATGTAGTGTAGTGTATTGTAGTGTAATGTAGTGATGTGTTGTATTGCCGTGTTGTGTTGCGTTGTGTTGTGTCATGTCGTCGTGACGTTTTTCGTTCGATTCTATTCTATTCTATTCTTTTCTATTATTAGTAAATTAAGCTTACAGTTTTTGCTTTCTGTTAAAAAAGACAATGTGGTTTGCATAATATGTGCATTGGTTGTTCACGTGTTAACGTTTGTACGCACGCGCGCTCGCGCGTGCGTGCGTGAGTGTATGTGTGTGTGAGCGTCAGTGTGTGTGTGTGGTTTGTGTGTGTGTGTGTGGTTACTTGTGTTTAGGGGCCTATCACTGTTTCGGGGTGTATTTAAATCATGTGTGTTTTCATGTGCTAGCATGTATTCTATAACATAGGCAGATAACACTCAATCTAACGTTACTGCTTGTCAGCCGAGTATACGCTGAATATGGCGTCTCTTCTCCACTGCAACAAACAGCTGCAGACAGCGGGAGATCAAAGAAAGACAACTCCTCCTGCTTTATTGATATGAAGACAGCAACAGTTTTTCCGCTACAAGCAATGCATGTTATTTGTAATTCTCTGCAATGTTGAAGACAAAATCAGTAGGAGTAACATGGCTGACACATGATTTATACTGTACATTTCTTGTAATTCACACGTAAATGTTTCCAATCCCTGTGTTTTATACAACATTTTTTATGCCCGGGAGGCATCTGTTTGGGTCAATAAAGTCTATTTTAAAGTTAAAGGTTTTTGTAACAGGTGTTACATGGCAGTCTTTCAAGCGAGGGTACCCGAGAAAATGATTTGACAAAAGCTTCAATATCAAATTGAAAAATTGGCATATATGTGAAGGATGCAACTCTAAGCAACTTTTGTTTCCAAGTCAAAATGCGTGTCATTTGTAGATAAGCTTGTCAATCATGCAAATGGATGGACAGGCAGACAGCACTCACACAAAGTCGAACGATTATTTTGCTGGGTGGTCATTTATTTATTTTCAAAATTGTTAAAATATGTTCAAAAAGAAGCCAGTATTTGCAAACAAGCACACAGGTAAAATCTAAAATTGAAACTCTCTCTCTCTCTCTCTCTCTCTGTCTCTCTCCTGGATATTTAAAATCACATTTCAGACATGCCACAAAAAGATATGGGTCCCAGAACCTGATTCCCCCCATCCCTCGTCTAGACTTGTATAAGTCAAGTTTAGCCTTCTCGGGAGCGTCTCTATGGAATTCCATACCCCTACCCCTCCGAAATGCCTCTTCTGTGAAAACGTTTAGGCGCCAGTTTCATTCCCGCTTAATGGGTAAATAGAACACTTTTCATGTCTGATATTTTAGTGCTTTTTACATTTAGTCAAGTTATGTTTGTATTTTGATTTGTTCTTTATGTGTATGTATTGATAATGATATACATGCGATTGATTGGGACAATTCCTCCCCACATTTGTTTTCTCCCTTTTGTTATTAGTTGTTTTGGATGTTTATATGCAATGCATTATTGCAACTATGCTGCAATTTCCACCCTATATTGTTTTTCCCATTTTTGAATGTGAACCATAACCCCTTTCTTATTACTATTTACATTGTGTACGTCTGTAAGTAACAATAACCTTGTCAATTTTACTATCTATATTATGTGCGTCTGTATTAAGTGTTTGTATAAGGGACAGGTTGTAAGATTAGGCTTTGCCTAAAACCTCTATCCTTTGGTAATAAAGTTCAGTTTCAGTTTCAGTTTCTCTCTCTCTCTCTCTTTCACACACACACACACACACACACACACACACACACACACACACACACACACAAACACATACACGCACATCTTTCTCTCTCCGTCTCACCCCTCTCATTCTCACTTGACAGAAACACACAACATTTTATCAGATAATTATGAGGTAGATAAGGGCACCCCCCCCCCAATGTGTTTTTGTCAATCATCTCTGAGTACAGCTCTCCACATCCCCTTGCATTGTGAGTGGTTGTTCAAATGATTTCCTTCATTATGCAACTAGCTGCAAAAAATTCCCATTAGCAGTTATTCTCTCGACAGCCAGATCTGAGCACAGTCAAAAGATAAAAAGATAGAATGAAGAAAAAAAAGCAAGAAACAACAAAGGGCTGCAAACACATGAAATATATACATACAAATATATCTAAATACAGGCAGACAGACAAAGACAGACCATCCATGCCGCAGAGACTGCTTCAATTGGGAGGTTACACGTTCGAGTTTTACGGCGTGCACATGCAAAGCAATCTCCAACCAGCCGGCAGGACAAGCAATATAACGGGTTCTATTATTCAAAATCTCCTGAATTAAATCAGAATGCAATAAGGGGTAGATGCACGTGCGCGAAGCTGTATGCTCGATCCTGCCGAACCGTGGAGTATGGCGGCTTACTAGCGCCAAAACCAGACAAATAAAAATATCACTTCAACAGTTTCATGAGAACATCAGAAATATCACTGAAAATTGCAATTTTCATCTTAAAATAATGTTTAATTTTTAATGTTGGCTCGAGTAATCCGTCAGAAATCGAGCCAGAACAGCATTTTAAGTTTAATGTCATACTTTTCATTATCAGGTGAATATCTTTGATTATGGTTTTGGCGCGAGTACGACGAGGTCAAAACTAATTTTTTTGATTCACTGTTGATTGACATTGTTGCTGTAAATTACACAAAACAAGTGATAACAAGAGGCGAAGCCATCAAGGCTCACGTAAGAAATCGACAAACAGTAACACAAACTCAATCACACGCACACACACACACACACACACACACACACACACACACACACACACACATACTCACACACAAACACAAACGCACACACACACACACACAGAAAGAGCATAGGTGAAACTGTGCAAGAAAGCGAGACACTAGATCTAGATCTGTCTGTCTGCATGTAGCCTACTTACAAGGACACGACTGCCAACTAGTCTCGGCGCGCTCAAAATAATAATGACCGAGACTGTCAGTACTTCCTTCGCATGACGTCTAACCCTCTTACGTCATAATGTGACGTCAATGTAATGTGACGTCTTCAAATGTTAGAGTTTCTACCACAGACATACACACGCACAGACGCACGCACGCACGCACGCACGCACGCACAGACAGACAAAGTTACGATCGCATAGGCTACACTTACGTGAGCCAAAAACTAGGTTCGTGAACGATGGGAAGCCGTCAAAGTGTGGCGGAAAACCGGACATGGTTGCAGTAATCGTGTCGGGCCTCGGCGTGGCACAAATTAATAGCAACGTACAGCAAAGTTGAACAGAATAAAAATTGTAACAATTGTGTTTCCTGACTGAAATTCGTCTCAAACCATACTGGAATTAATGTGTCCGTTTGACTGATTTTCCTGTTTTGGCGAACTGTTGCTGATACCAGCACAATGTTCACATGGCGAATTCTCAGTCAAATTAACAGCATACTCCTTGTCCATACTGCGCCCATGGAACGATCTGAAAGATTATTATGTGACGAGATTATAAACCCTATGACCATTCTTCAAGCACACAGTAGGACATTCAATCTCGGCATTTGAATAATTACAAGTGTGTAATATACATTCTGGCTAAATGATATTCCTTCTTTTAGTTTGCCCATGACGTCTTATTTCTCAAATTTGGCATCTGTAATATTTACTCCAACTTCATGCAATAACAACTTTACTGGTTCTAAGGAAATCCTGGATCCAAACTTCATCTCCTACAAGCTTGCTCCTGGTGTGCTTTACTGAATTTGTTTCTCACAACAAGAAGAAGATAACCCAAGAGTTATCGCCCCTTTTTACTGCCAATTGGCAATACATGGCCATCCAAGAATAAGAAAAGAAAAAGAAAAAGAAGGTGACGAACAAGAAGAAGAAGAACAACAACAATAAGACCGGCAACAATAACAACAACAACAACAATAAGAACGGCAACAATAACAACAAACTCAGTGAATAACAATGCAATCAAACATCTACTTTTCATCAATTTCAAACCTGTTCAAGACCATGTGAGCGCCACCAGAAATAGACACGTTTCGTCATTGCGTTTGCTTTTGACAAAGGCTTGCTGCATTCACTGTGTTTCAGTGTCAACGGGATACAATCTGACACGATTTACACATGTGACACATTGCAAAAAACCCAACAGTTGTGAGTGCTGCAAGCGCTTAGGGTGTGCTATGATCTGCTGTGAAACCTACCTGAAACGCTTATAGTGAACGTAAAGCGCAACCAGAAGTATGCTCAGCACAACGATAGTAGTACTGAGCACAACGCTTGCTGCAAGGAGTCCTTTCGATGTAACGCATCCACCTGGAATGACAAGAAATGCAGCCTTTTACTAACTCTTTAAAAAGAATCCCGGCAAAAGGAGTAGCCGTTGCATGGGAAGATGAATATTCATTGTTTCCAGTATCAAGAGGGGTGACATTCTGTCTTAATTATCTCAGCGTTGAGGGTGTGAAGTGCATCAAGGAAGTAATCTAATAGGTGAGGGTGAGCATGGAGGTTTTAAATTAATCTCTTGCTAACTGATCAAATAATGATTATATTACTTACATTTGTCGCTGTCTTGTGCAGGTCTCGCTGCCCTGGGAATTGGGTTGACTGTTGTATTTGTAGAGACATTCTCATCAACTCCTGAGTCTGTAAATGTAAAACGTTTAATGAAGGTTTAGCTCAATGACATTAACACACGTGTGAGTGTGTGTTCGGGTGGGGGGTGGGTTGGTGGTGGTTGTCGTATTTAATTATATGTATGCACAAAGACATAAGAAAGTCTACGAAATGCCCATAAAGCATGCCACCTGTGAGTTACTTCCCCTGCACCAGCCGTCTCGTCAACCAGTCGACTATACCGTACAGTTACTTATGTTACGTCAGGTGTGTTGATGACAAGAGATACACTAGACAACAATTTTATTCTTTTCATTTCCATTATTTTACTATCACGTTGCTGCAAAATTCGGGTTGTTTCCTCGAAGTGAAAAGGTGGCAGCACGAACAGTCGCGCTCTCCAGGTGCATGCGTGTTTTGATGTAAACAGCCACCTGCACTTGTGGCAGAAGGACAGAGGCCTTTTAGCTATAGGTGTGTGTGTGTGTGTGTGTGTGTGTGTGTGTGTGTGTGTGTGTGTGTGTGTGTGTGTGTGTGTGCTTTTTATTTCCCCCTTCTTTTTATATTTGTTTTCCTTTTTGTGTGCGTTTTTCCTTTTTCTCTTTTTTTGTTTGTTTGTCAATTTATGTGTTCATCTGAAGTAATGTAGTTGTTAAAGTGTTGATGTCATTCGCAGCTTAGACATTTCTTGAATGGCCTGAAAATATGAGGGATAAGCATAACAACCATTATTGAGTTAGGGCAGAAGGTAGGGAAAGTTGTTTGCTTCTTTGCCCACTATATATGTTATCTTCTTCTTTTTTTTTCTTTGCAAAGTACTTCCAACCACTCCACCTTTTGAACAAAATATTCAAAATCATTGACAAAAATGTCGTTTCGGGTTAAAGTAAACACATTTTTCATGGCCGAACAAAATGTCAAAATGTCAGGAGATACTAACCATTCTAAGACATAAACTCCGGACGCCTTAACACTTCTGGAGTTCTGGTTGTGCGCTGGCTGAGACCTGATCTGTTTCACATCGATGTCCAAAATAACATTTGTGACAACAATGCCCACCTTAATTATGTCACATGGCCTTCATCGACGTGAAACAGGTAGGCGGTGGCCTAGTGCTAACTGGAGCCTCCGTTTATTGTGACAGCAAGAGGTGTCTCAATGGAGAGTTGTTGGTCTTAAATGCATTGACTTCAGGTAGCTGAGTTCTATACTAGTCAATGCAATCAGTTTCACGACTGGCAACTCTAGATTAAGGTGCCCTTTTGCTGTCACGCGGGAGTCCATTGGGCACTGGGTCTCAGCGAGTGCGAAATTAGGATTCCAGCCGCACTGAAACAAAAAATCAAAACTGAATCATAAAATAGATTACTACCCTGAAACTTTGGAGAAACATTTCATTTAATTTATTTTGAACGTGTATTCCTAATTTGAATTCGATTTTCTAAAACTAACGTTTTTAATATTCAATTATAGATTTAAAATCGACATCGTCATGGAATTTTGGCATATAACGTTTTCGACAGCTTTTCGGCAGACGGCCAAAACTGATTGGTTTTTTTATTATGAAATAGTGTTTATATTTGTACCTGGTATGGATAGAAAGATAAAGTTATGGTTAACCATGTTTTGTTCGCCGAGAGTCGATTTACGCCGAAATTCAAGGACGACGACAAAATGACTTTTTGAAAGTACTTTTTTCAATATTTAATTTAAGACGAGGGAAAAAAAACCTCAATGGGTCAGTGCAAATCTGTCATCATCATCATGCATGAAACATGAAGAGACTAAGCAGTTGTAATGGTCGTTGCATGAAAATGCACAGTACATGTTGCAAATATTATCAGTCCAAATAACTTGTGCCTTTTGCCCCAAACAAACCTGTTGAAGGCAACGAGCACTTCTCAACGGTGACGCCCATGTCTGGAGGAATTGTATCACAGGAAAATTCCCCGATGCCTTTCTGTATGGGTAGCTCCACTGTGAAGTTTTCGCTGACGGTGTGTTGGCGAAAATGAAATCCTTCCTCAAAAACACAAAGAAGTTCTGCGCCTTCCCATGAGCAGGCAGTGACAACATCTGTAGATACAAACACGCAGAAAAAAAAGGAAAATAGATTGACAGAATGCAAGACTAAATGAGTCCTCATGTGCGCATTGTAATGGGTTGATATTTGTTTTAAATTTTCCCATTGTTGATCTTCTTCTCATTGTTTAAGGCTATTATATTCACAATACATGTAGTTGATTTGGGTCATGATGTTCACACAACTTGTTAACAGTCATGCATTTTGTTCATTTGTTGTTCATTGTTATTATGTTCACATTATTTGTTTTTGGTTATTATGTTTGTATCAGTTGTTCATGGTCGTTATGTTCACATTAGCTGTAAATGGTATTGCTTTCACAGGTGTTGTCAATGGTTATGTTAACATTTTTTGTAAATGTTATGACCTTCATATAGTTGAAGTTCATGATTTTATTTCAAATTTGTGTTAAAGGTTGTCATGTTCACATTCATATTAATAGTTGTCATGTACATATTCTTTTTGTGTGGGTATTATGTTCACACTTGTAGTTTATGATTATTATATTCACATTAGCTGTTTATGATTATAATATTCACAACTGTTGTTTATGGTTGTTATGTTGACATTATTGTTGCCATGGTTATTATGTTCATAATTGTTCTTTATTGTGTTTATATTCACATTAGCTATTGATGGTTAATATGTTTTAATTACAAAAAACAAACAACACTATCAAAATTAAGCATTATTAAGTGAATCATAGCAAAGCCATATGTCTTTAATTTTTCAAAATCAAATTATCTCCCCTGGCCCAGCAGCTCAAGATCAGAACACAAAGCCATGAGAGTATTGACTACATGTGTCTCAAGACGACAAGTTTAAGGTTAGCGTTGTTGAGCTGTTGTACAGAGATGGTGTTCTATGAATTCCGTCATACAAAATGAATATTTTAGTTTTTAACATGACAGTTTGATGATATACGTTGATTTGACTAATAAAATGGCATTCCTAAATATTTCCTTTGCTTCTAGAGAAATGATTTAAAATACAGGCACATATTGATCGTCTACGGTTCGTACTTTTCTTAACTGACGTAACATGAAAAAATAGACTTGGCATGGACTTAACATATCAGAAACAAAATATAACAGGATACAAAATTGATCCAATTTAAAAAAAAAATATTCCTACCATTATTTACTGGAATATTAATAGACTAAATGAAGAGAGTTTATTCAGTTTTGCCATGTTATACGCATAATAAAGATTAAACGGACTAAAAATAAATGCCACAAGCTCTTCAGAACGATTTTTTTTAACCTGTGTGTTTTTTGTCGCCTTCATAATGGATGACACAGAAGCTTCTCTTTGTCTGGTTGAGATTCAGTGGATATGTGCAAGTTACTGCTGCCATGTCCTCTGATACAGCCCCAGCTTTGCACAGCGTGTACTTTCCTGTAACAAAAATCCAACAAAATGCACCCCTTCAGGAAATAATGGAAATAAACAGATATACAAACTAATGAATTAAAGTCAAACTTGGAAAAAAAACCAAAAATCGAGTATAAGGAAATTTTTTAACATTGACTGGAACAAGTCACTGCAATCGGCTCATGTTAACATGGCAGTGAGTTGGATAACTAAGGCAGTGGTAACAATCCAAATATCGACGTCGTCATGGAATTTTTGCCCAACTCGTTTTAGACCTTTCTTTAGGAGAAGGCCAAAACAGAATATTTTCATTATGAAATAGTGTTTATATTTGTACCTAGTATAGATAGAGAGATAAAAGAATGTTTAATCATGCATTGTTAATCGTTTTTTAGATAGTATTTCTCGTGGAGAATTATTTACTTAGTCACAAACACATCAAAATCGTCAAGAATCGAGTTACACCAAAACTCCACTACAACAGCAACATAATTATAGGTTATTCTCCTGGGCTTTGTACCATTTGAAACCATGTGATAAAGTTGACATTTCGTTAACAACACAAATTGATTTCAATAATAAACACAACACTCGATCCATATAAGTTCCGGCTTAGCCTGCAGAGAAAAACTCAGAAAGACTTACACATTTTGCTTGTCTACGTTCAGTAAACTACCCGGGTTTTAAAGTACGTTAACTTCGTAACATGGAATCCAAAGGTTCTGACATGTATTTGAACACTAACAATAATAATAAAAAGAAAAGAAAAATATTTAGGGCCTACTATGTTTTTTGTTGCATGTTTGTATTATTATCTAACTGGAGAATTACTGAAAAAAGTAAATAGAATACATTGTAGATGCCATTCAATATACGGTGTAATCATTTGAAGGACTGAAAATTCATGTCACAAAATGGTACACAGCTCTGAAGAATAACCCATATATGTGTTGCGATACATTAAGATAAGTTATTTCTAAAGCACTAAACCAAACAGGGATTGACTGACATTTGAAAGCCCAAAGCAAAACAGTGATTGAAATTTGAATTAGTTCGGGTCGTGTTTGAAATCAATCGTTCAACATTATAAAAAGTTATCAGCCAGAAGCAATACCATTCCAGGAGTTTGCCAGCTTATCGATCCATGATCTCGACTGCCCATGCTAAAGAAATGACCGACTCTGCGCGTACCAAGAAAGATACCCCTGCAAGCACACAAAGCATATTCACCGAAAGTGGTTGGCAGCTGAAAAATGATGCATATGATGATGAAGCGGCGATTCGTATACCTTTTCAGTGCGCAGAGGTTGGAACATGGAATGTCTGCAAAATGAAACTGGCACATCAGCCGAAACACAGCATTAAACACTAACATATTTGTTTCCGAAAAATACAATACTGCGCTTGTACGTAAAACACACGAATACAATAAACAAGTAAATTTGCTATAACCTTTGAATGTACCTGTCTGAGCTTGAGTGTTTTTTTTCTCACCAAGCAACCAAAAGCTCTGAAACAGTTTTACTGGAAGACTTAAACTGCATAGATTACTGAAAATGTTCTTACCTTTCTTACGAAAACCAACCCTTTTTACACTTAGTCAAGTTTGATTTATGTTTTAATTCATAACACTTTTTATTATTCTGCATGCTAGCGTGATAATTCATAATCGTTATTCACATTATATATTACGAGAGCGAAAGGTTAGCATTCGAATGAGTAACTACGTAACCAAACGGTCATTCATACAACTTCACACAACAGAAATCACAACAGGCTCCTCCCAAAACCACGTCTGCACGCTGAGCGAGCGACTAAGCGGGAGAGAGAGAGAGAGAGAGAGAGAGAGAGACTCAGAGAGAGAGGGAAATACCGATTGACGGTGCTCTCTTGTGTTGCCGCATTCTGGTTGAGAAATCTTGTTCGCTCAGGGCTCACATACTGCATCCGTTTGATGAGTGAAATATACTATTCAGTCAAAAGCAAGAGGCTGCAGATATGCTCTTGGGTGTCTTCTGTAATTTTAGCTGCAAAGCATGGAAGCGTAGATCCTGCATGCAGTAGTAATGTCCGCCCTCTGATAACTGCGCAGTGGAGTTTCCCGTAAATAGTCTGTTTACCTCAGCTTCAAATGCAGTCTGCTTTTCCATTGGCCGGTGTCTGACCTTGGGGTGACATTCTCACTGAGTCTCACACAGCACAAGACAGGCTGGCTGCAAATTTAACGCTCGCAACATGTGGGGCTAATCTGCAATGTGGAACATCGATTGCGGGACAGCCCGAGTCTCTCCGTATTTGTCTGTCTGTCTTCTGTTTGTCTTCTGTCTGTCTCCGTCTGTCTGTTTCTCACTGCCTTGCTTCCCATGCGCGCACTTCCGAATACATCAGCGAATCGATCTCTTCTAATTTCGCTGGAAGTAACCTGGACTGGTGCACTTCACTGAAACTGCATTCTGAACCAGACACTCCGTGCACCATCGTCATTCTGAACTGAATGTTTTGACCTAGAGAACCAGGGCAGTATTGTCACTAATGTGGGTTTGGTGCTATTTCTATAATATCAGATATTACCATTCCTGTTGAAAAGTTGAGAAAAAAACACACCACAAAAACCATCTCAACCTATATGCAGAGGTTTATATTATATTCACACTGAGATTCCAACACTTTTGTTTGCATAGTAAATCACAATATCAGATTTATTCGTTTCAGCCCCCCCCCCTCTCTCTCTCTCTCTCTCTCTCTCTCTCTCTCTCTCTCTCTCTCTCTCTCTCTCTCTCTCTCTCTCTCTCTCTCTCTCTCTCTCTCTCTCAGTTTCTCTCGAGTCTCTCTCTCTCTCACACACACACACGCACACACACAGAAACACACAGTGCACACACTCACACACACACCCACACACACACACACACACACACACACTCACACACACACACAACCCACACAAACTTACAGACCGGCACACACACAAAAACACACACACATACACACGCACACACACCGGCGCACACTGACACACACACACACACACACAACCTACAACTAACCCACACAAACATACATACACACACATACACAAACACACATACACATACACACGCACACGTACACTCACACACGCTGACACACACACACACACACACACACACACACACACACACACACACACACACACACACACACACGAACTCTCTATCTCCCTCTCTGTCTCTGTCTCTCTGTCTATGTGTGAGTCTCTCTCTCTCTCTCTCTCTCTCTCTCTCTCTCTCTCTCTCTCTCTCTCTCTCTCTCAAATGGCTGTAACTCTCCCAAAGTTCAGTTTATTCTGAATTACTCGCTTCCTAAATGGCACCGCTGTTGATAAAAACATCTGAGAACTGGGTTGAGAGTCCGAGAGCAACATCTTACAAGAAAAATGTTCATTCAAAATGAACAGCGTCGATGCAATGTCCACCAAAGATTTATTTTGGGAAGTGTTAAAGGTTAGGGTCAAAAGTTAATGAATTGCATGTTGTGCTGGATATATAAATTGTTTATTTCAGTCAATGCTTGCTATGAATTGATCAAACAGCCACAAGAAAAAACAACTTTTTAATTAAAAAATAGAGCTTGTTTGAAACAGGTAGAAAGGAAGAGTTGATATTGCAAATCTGTACGTGGGAATGTGGTCAAAAAGAGTGCTAAAAGTACTAAGTCAGTCTCAGATCCATTTCAAATATTTATTGCAGAAAAACAAAATACAAATTACAAAAAAACACAGAACCATTACCAGGTGTCATAGGAATGTTTGAAAACAATAGTTTTAATTTTACACTGTAAATACAGGAATCAGAATTAAACACCTCAAATTGGCACATGCATAATGAATCACCTGGAATTGCAACAGGGAGATACTGAAGTAATTGGAAACAAACATCTGAAATTGACAGAGAAACAATTGAAAATATAGTACCAGTTGACATGAGCGTACAATATTTTAATGGAAGTGCATTTTTAGCACGAAGCATCCGCAGGAGGATGCACTAACAATTACATAGTGCCACAAAATGTGTACGGACATTTCACAACCGTGCATTATTAGCACAGAACACATACATGGGGGCGCACAAAGCATTATTGTGACAATAATTTACACGAAACATTTCACATAAGTACATTTTTCAGCATGGTGCATCTACAGGAGGGTGCTCCAACAATGATGCATAGTGCCAACATTTAGCGCAAACTTTTCACAACAGTACCACAAAGCGCATACAGCGATTATATAGTAGCAAGTTGCACTAAACATTTGAACAAAATGCATTTTGTTCAAATGTTAACAGCACAGCACCAAGTTTTGCATAAGTGCACAACAGCACTGACCATTTCACAAAAGTGCACAACAGCTGTGACAATTTTACAAAAGTGCATTGACCATTTCAGGCAGATGGCTAACATGCAGATTTCGCTTTTGTCTGTCTTTCTTTGAAAAGTAGGCATGTTCAAGATCGATGAAGTCATGAGCAATTGGGTTAGATGACAGAAAAGATTTAAAAACGTCAGATTCAGTTAGATGACAGAAAAGATTCAAAAACGTCAGATTCAGTGTTTTGGGCACTGTTGAACAGGAACATTCTCTCCTGTTCAACAAATGTGGGTTCAATTCAAAAGCAACATTGTCACAGATAGGCTAGTGTTACATTTCTGTAAAGTTTCAAAAACATCTTCCATGTTTTGGTTACTGTTGAACAGAGGCATATTTTCCTGTTCAAAAAAGTCTGACACAAATTTTCGTAGTTGTGGGTTAAGGTTCGATCTATACCGTCATTCAAACGAGTCGTAGAACCGTCATTGTCACAGATAGTGTTACATTTCTGTTTTACATTCAAACGAGTCGTAGAAGTAGTAGTACATTTGCGTTTGGTTGTTTTTATATTTAGTCAAGTTTTGACTAAATATTTTAACATCGAGGGGGAATCGAAACGAGGGTCGTGGTGTATGTGCGTGTGTGTGTGTGTGTGTCTGTCTGTCTGTGTGTGTGTGTAGAGCGATTCAGACTAAACTACTGGACCGATCTTTATGAAATTTGACATGAGAGTTCCTGGGTATGAAATCCCCGAACGTTTTTTTCATTTTTTTTATAAATATCTTTGATGACGTCATATCCGGCTTTTCGTGAAAGTTGAGGCGGCACTGTCACGCCCTCATTTTTCAACCAAATTGGTTGAAATTTTGGTCAAGTATTCTTCGACGAAGCCCGGACTTCGGTATTGCATTTCAGCTTGGTGGCTTAAAAATTAATTTATGACTTTGGTCATTAAAAATCTGAAAATTGTAAAAAAAAATAAAAATTTATAAAACGATCCAAATTTACGTTTATCTTATTCTCCATCATTTGCTGATTCCAAAAACATATAAATATGTTATATTCGGATTAAAAACAAGCTCTGAAAATTAAATATATAAAAATTATTATCAAAATTAAATTGTCCAAATCAATTTAAAAACACTTTCATCTTATTCCTTGTCGGTTCCTGATTCCAAAAACATATAGATATGATATGTTTGGATTAAAAACACGCTCAGAAAGTTAAAACAAAGAGAGGTACAGAAAAGCGTGCTATCCTTCTTAGCGCAACTACTACCCCGCTCTTCTTGTCAATTTCACTGCCTTTGCCATGAGCGGTGGACTGACGATGCTACGAGTATACGGTCTTGCTGAAAAATGGCATTGCGTTCAGTTTCATTCTGTGAGTTCGACAGCTACTTGACTAAATATTGTATTTTCGCATTACGCGACTTGTTTCTTTTAGATTCCTGTCACTCATACTAGCAGTATTGATTGAGGTACATAAATCTGTTGATGTACAGGGATGACTTGCTTGTAATGAATCCTTGTTTCCTCCACATTGACTTTGCATTGCAGTTGGACAGAAATGATTGATTAATTGATAAACACATTGATAATGGCTTTTGAGAAAATCAATCAATTCTGCAAAGGAATTAACTTGATGACATCAAAACTGCAGCGCCATTTGAAGAATGGTTACCATTTCTGTTTCTTTGATGGGAATCAAACAAATAAAAACATTGACTATCCAAGTTACCATGAATGGCAATAGTTGACTCCTGAAAAGTAGCAAGGATATAATTTGAGACGATAAACGCCTGATGCAATCCCTCCTCAAGGTCAGTCAACTCAAAACCTTCATCATTCGCAACATCAGTACGCAACACAGCGGGATTCGTATGTCCAGAAATCATGTCGAAAAAATATTCCATTTCAAAAGCATGTCCAACTACAGTTGTTGGCAAGTGTTCGTGTCCGAGGTAGCCTTCAGTGTGTGTATAGCCTATGTATTCATGTGACAGAGAGCGTGACCTCATTCTTCAATCCTCTCTCTCTCAGGGCCGGACTAGGCTAAGAGGAGGGGGGGGTTGCTAGAGGTGGTCCAGGGGGATATCCCCCCTGGCGGCAGGGGCGGATCAGTTCATTTTAGGGGGGGTGGGTTCAAAAGTATATTGTGAAGATATGGGTGTGAAGGCGCGAAGCGCCGAGCCGACGGCGCAAAGCGCCTAGCTTGCTAGGGGGGTCCGGGGGCATGCCCCCCCGGAAAATTTTGAAAAAAAGGATGCAAAATGGTGCAATCTGGTGCATTCTGAGGATGATCATTACCAGTTTCAGGCAGCAGATTTTGTCACTGATTATAACCCCCAAAATTGAAACTCAATGTAAAATAAAGAAATGCATACCTCATTCAATATTTTTATATTTTTATATTTTTATATTTATAAGGTGGGTCCGGAAACCCTAGAACCCCCCCCCCCCCCCCCTCGTCCGCCCTTGGGCGGGGTCAAGGGGCAGAGCCCCTTGTGGGGGTCAGGGGGCGAAGCCCCCAGAAGCTGATGGGTAGGTCATATTCTGAGATAAGAAAATGGTCGCTCCTTGCATGAAACGGCATAAAATAAGCAATGATAAAAAATGTTTTAAATAAGTAAGGTACATGTTCAGGCTAGGGGGGGGGGGGGGTTGCGCAACCCCCATAACCCCCCCGGTAGTCCGGCCCTGTCTCTCTCTTCTTTCTCATTCGAACGCACACACGCAAGAATGTATCCTACGCACGCATGCACGCGCACACACACACACACACACACACACACACACACACACACACACACACACACACACCCCCCGCTGACGCACAAACCACGCACACACACACTGACTGTCGCCAAGCATCTCTTTTTATTTTCTTTACCTTTGTTTATTGTGTTTTCGATATTTGTGTTTATTTTTTGCTTGACTTATCTGTTTTATTTTAATGTTTGCTATCCACATCGTGTGATAAATGTTTCTTCTCAGTCTCCGAGTCAGTTTAGTTTCTGCACGCCGCTTTGGGTACTCCTTGTTTTTCTAACTGGTGTATTGTGCGCGATTTGCGGATTTATTTTTATTCCTCAGTTTCATATGCTGTTGAAGTGTTGGGGGTGTTATTGTCTGTATATGCTATGTTGCGTCTGTGTATGCCTACAAGAATTTGCATTCGCTCTCTGCCAGTACAAGTCCAAACTTTATTGGGTGTAATGTGCCTGTGGTCTGCTCGCAGTCGAGCACAGATAGTTTTCAAACATTCCTCCAGTGACCCGCCGCGCGCTGCGATCTGAGTAAAGCGCTTCTTTGGTCTCTGGCAACGTTGAACTGCGCTGATATGCCCAGCGACGTGCGGACAAAGTGATATCGCCCCGCTGGCTATTTTTACCGCTGGCCTGCTTCGCTTGAACAGCCGTGGTCCTCTCGGTTAGTCTCGGATTGACTCGATCGGCTCTTCTCGGTCTTTTTTTGTTTGTTTGTTTGTTTCCTTATGGTCGGAGTGGTATATTTATGTACATCTTAGATTAAAAAAAACACCCGAAAGCTGTGTTTAATCGTTTCGGGTAAATTGTACATTTTTTTCCCCAGCTTTGAAATTGTTTTGGCTTGGAGAGTTTTGCTAATGGCGGTGCCCTGTGGCAAATTGCTTGGAGACTATTCTCCTGTGGCAAGTCTTTCCCGACCGCAGATACCAGCGTCGTCCGCGACGCTGGAACAAGAAACTAAGTCCATCTGACGATGAACACGAGCCGAAATCATATGCACTCGACTTATGAAATAGAAAGAAATCAAATAATTTCTTCTGATAATGGTTTCAATTTGATCAGTAAGTGAGAAGTGTGTCCAATCAATTTCTGTGTCAAAACGAGAACGTTTCTCAGAAAATGAATCTTTAAATGTTAAACATGGTGCAAGTAATTCACTCTCAGAATAATGTGGATATAACAGCATGAGCATACAAAAGAAATTGTCCTCACTAAGTGCTGGAAAAGATGGAAATCTTAAAATGCAAGCAGTTGTTCGCTTTTTTAACCATTTATCAAAGGTAGGGATGTAAATTCTCTGAAGTCTGAATTTGTTGGAAGAAATGGTTTGTTGTGGAGCTGGACATACTTCAAACCAGGAAGCAAAGAAGAACAAACTCCTGTGCTTGAGTTCAATTGGCCTGTGTCGGTAATAGTCCACAATGTTGTTCACAAATATGTCAGTGCTCTCATCCAATAAGTTGTCCAATTCTAATTTGGTTTTCAGACGCTTGAAGTTTTTTCTTCAACTCTTGTGTTCACATATATAATTTTTCTGCTAGACTTGACTAAGTAAAAGTTGCCAAGACGATATGAAGCTTCTTGGCTACTCATTCTGCGATGTTGTAACAAACAGTTACCAATCTTCATCAGTCGTTGAAACGTTGAAACTGATTCAATCTGGTCTGACATCTCTTGAATAAGCTTCCCCAATGCATTTTTCAAGTCATCAGGCTCAGATTTGCATATGTATGCACAAACATAATAAGCAGCACTTTCAGCATTGCAAATAAGTTGAATATCCATGTTCGCTCTCCAGTGTCTTAAAATGACAGGATTGTAAGCATTGACATATCGGGCCTGTGGTGAACGTTTGCTTTCATAAAACTTGCCCTTGGAATCATCATTGATTTCAAAGTCTGTGTTTATTTTTGTTTCTGAAGAGGTTTGTTTTGGAAAGCCAAATCGACAACTGGTTTTAAAATGTGAACTGCAGTAAGATGTATGAGAATGAATTTGAACTCTTTCAACCAATTTGAATAGTTCTGCATCGTCATTGTCAGGAAAATCTGTCACAATACACTTTTCAATGTAATCAATCAAAAAGGCTTTGGTTGTTTCATCCACATTTTGGGGAAAGTCATCAATCCATAAAAACATGTGAATGTGGGGACTACCACGATTTTGGAATTCCACACGATGAAAATAGTCAACAACTTTCCCTAGTGGTTCAGAAGGTCCTAAGATAATATGTTTCATGAGGTTTTGAAATCGACGATCAAAATGTACTGCACTCATAAAAGGATCTTGGATGACAGTTTTTGCAAAAGAAGATTTTGAAGAAGCATCCTCATAAGAAACATTCTTTGCTGTCATTTCAACTTCAGGCCAATGAAGATCATCAGCAGATAATGTCATAAACAGTGTTGGTGGTCCCAAACTACCAAACATGGCAAGCAAATCATACAGTTTATTGCGAAAATATGCAGCCGTTCCTGGTATACTTTTCATGAACATGTATGAAGTATCATGCAATGAGATGTTACGATTTCTAGCATCTTTGGCACACACTCTGTTATTATTTCCAGTCGCAAAAGGAGATGTAATTTTCATGTACACAGAAGCTGCTTGTTTCAGAAGAAGTTCATCAAATGCGACAGCTGATTGAAGAAGATACATCATGTCTGTTCTGAATCGGTTGTCTTTGTTGTACACTCTATTTGGTAGGTACATATATAACATTATTTTAGTTTTTCTCGGATAATTAAAACCATTGTTTCCTTTCGAAAATAACCAGGGAAAAGCCATTTCCTCTCCCATTTCAATTTCATATATATATATATATATATACTCACAGGAGAATGTTTAGATCTGTGAACATGCAATGTTGACAATACATCTTCATCTTGATTAGACTTTGAGTTTGATTGAAATGCTGAGTTATCAACAGGAACCATGACTTCATGCTGTGTTTCTTCAAAGTTGTTTTCAAAATCGGTATCATGACTACCATCATGTAACTTGTTAGTTGAAAGCAAAGTAATTATGTAAGCCTTCCACTTATTTATAAAAAGAAACGTTTGATACTTTTACCAAACAGTTAGTATAATGCACGATTTACCTGTATTCGTCTTTAAATTCTGCAAGACTGAAGCGAAAGAGGTCTGTCTCAGTTTTGTGGTCAGTTTGTTGTGTACATTTACACACGCACAACGAACAACACATGCACAGGCCCGGGGGAAGCTCTGCTTTTTTATGTCCGACCATAGACGTATACATATAGTTTACATGTTTATTAGTCATCTATGTAATTGATTACGTGTATGATATGACGGAGAGTCGCATCGGTTTGATGCCGTGAACCCAACCGTGGCTGTGGCTGTCGTTTGAAGTAGCCTACTTCTTTATAAAGATTCATTTACATTCTACTTCTGACCAAGGCATGTTTGGTACCTACTGAATCCTTGTTGCGTGTAGTTTTACGTGGCACGTTGCCCAAAGTTGTATTCTTGAGGAGCATAAAATAAAACGTGTTACGAAGTTATCTCAAAACTCTGCAGTGACTGCTCGCGCAGCAGGTCAGCTAATTATAGCGCGCAGCCCCCACAGACAGCTCCCGAGGCGAGACCATATGACTCGCCGCTCCTGCGGCTCGTCAATAAGCAAACGACTGTGTCTACGACGACCCCACCCATTGCCCTGTGCATGTAACATACGATGTATTGAAGTATAGTTTGTTCTGTATATGACAGAAATAAAATAAATGAAGAGTATCTGTAGAAGGAGATCCGTGTGGCAATAAGCGTGATACTAGATGTATGTTTTATTCTTCCAAAGCGTGACAATGGGCACATTCACAATGTTTCAGAATGTTCGTCTTTTCGTCTATTTCTAGTATGATTTAATAACAAAAATGAAGTACTTGCTATCAGCATCACATAATCCTCTCAGAGATTCGACGCTCCTGTATTTCGACACATCTTTGTGATGTTTGTGTTTACACAGACAGGCTGCCGTATGTTGCGGAAGGCTGCTTCATTTTCCATTCCTTGTTAACCGTATAAAGAGCATTGTATGTCTAGCTAAACTTAAGATGTGTATTTCACATTACTCAAGACGCTTTCACGTTTCGTATCTATTATTTCTCTCTGTCTGTGTATGTTTGTGTGTAAAAAAAAAAAAAAAAGAGAGAGAGAGAAAGAGAGAGAGTGAGAGTGAGTGAGAGAGAGGGAGAGAGAGAGCGAGAGAGAGAGAGAGAGATAGAGAGATAGATAGATAGAGAGAGAGAGATATAAAGGAGAGATAGAGGGATAAGAGACTGAGAGAGTGAGGGAGGGATGGAGGGGTGGAGGTAACGAGGGTGATATATCAGACTGGGCTTGTCCACGGTTTAACAACATGTAGAACAGCCAATTACAAGGAAATGACACTATCAAGCCTAACATTCGTTAATTCAGTCAAGGACAAGTAATTGACAAGTAAGTTTAAAATAGTAGGATCAATCAAATCCAAATCCTAACATATATCTCACTGCCGAGAAACCCTTCAGTAAATTGGAGTGAGTGCTTGTTCAACCTACATCAAAATATATAGCATTAACTTCGTGTATCAATCTTGGAACACTAAGCTACTGTACTGGATTTGGCTATACTATTTTGTGTGTGTGTTTGTACAGTGAACCGATTCTCCCCATAACTAAACATAATTAGAACGGGAGCTTAATTGTTAGTCATGCACTATTTAGTCTGAAACACTCTTCTTGGTCTGACTCCTGCTATGCCGCAGACACATTTTGGAGTTGAGAAATAATATATATCGTTGTCAAACCATGTTCGAGTGTAAATGATCGGTTTCTTGTCCCTATTGGTTTTCAAAAGTTCAGAAGAAGAAAAGTTCAAAACTAGGAAAAACAACACACTCAAAAGATGATCAAATCAACACTTATTCTATGGTAACCAAACGAAATCACTAGCAGTACAGCCCGTATTCAAGGCGACGTCTTGATTTTCACAAAAGCTTTGAAAAGTTAGAACAAAAGGACAGAGACGTGCCTGGAGAAAATATTCTCGTTTTCCCTCGTCGTGACATTTAAACAAAATCATTTCTTAAAACTTAGCTCAAATGCAGGACGTTTTGTATGCATGAATCTAAATTGATTATATGCCTCTTCTATGCCTCGTTCATATAAATTATGTCAGATTTTTGTGGCAACAAAATGTGGAAACAAATGTAACTGGACCCTTGACAGATAAACTCACACAATGCCTTCCAAGTGGGAAACTCGAGCAGCAATGTTTTCCCTGTATCTAAAGATAGTGCAAACAAGAACAAAGAACTTGTTTCACTTCACAGCATACAATCTAAAAAAATAGGTTGATATGGCTCATTGTCACACTATAAAGTGCGTGAAAGCATCCGAAATGGTCGTAGTTTCGAAGCAAGTCAATAGCCAAAGCGCTGGTGTAATGTCATTTCCCTTAAAAGTAAAAGTCCTCACCACCTCCCTCTTTTCCCACCCCAGCAACATGTCTAACACCAGGAGATCGTTATCTTAGTGTTGTCACTCCCTGTCAACACACGAACGCTGATTCTTCTGCTAAAACACATTATCAACAATATGTTGTGTGTTCAATGGAAATTCATCATACTTGCTAATTTGCTGATGTCTTTGCTGTGCTCCAAACAGTGAGTGTTATTTAGAAACTCACTCACAGGAGAGTGTTAGGCCTTAGTATCGCACCATCTGACATAAACC
>NW_027129226.1:35000-77500 GCF_037325665.1 Littorina saxatilis
CTCTCTCTCTCTCTCTCTCTCTTTTCTTACTCCCCTCGCTCTGTTCACAAACCTTTACCCGCTTAAATGTGTATTAAATGTATGTATCTTGTATTTATGTGCCAATGTACATTTGTACACATATGTCTATAAAAACAATGATACAAAAAATAATGACGAAAGTAAATGATTTGAATATTAGTTTCAAATAAACCAAAATGTGCATCCTTTTCAGGCAACCAAGAATCACAGGTAAGCCCCAGGTATCGCAGCATCGCACCTCTAGTTTTCACCATTTAACCCCCTCCCCCCCCTTCCCACTCCTATTGCTCTTACCTCTTTTCTCTTGTGTGTCAAGACATTTTCTTCTTCCATTTAAAACAATTGTTTTTTACGAGTTTGACAAAATGATTTGTTTTGATATTTGTGTCTCCTTATTCTGCTTACATAATTTTTCCATCTGAAATTAAGTCACTTTAAATGAACAAAAAACCAAAATAAACTGAGCGAGAATCAGGTAAGTAATACTCTATGCATTTTATATTTACTTTCCTGCTTTTGTTAGATGCTGCGACGATTCTCTATTTAGATTTTTTTGTTGATGAGATATTTGAATGCTTATGTCCAGTGCGGGACCTGTACCGGGGCTCTAACGTGAGCATGATGGTCAGCAACGACCTGTACGAGGGATCTCAGAACCTGCTGGACAACGGGGCATGTGCACTGGTCAGGGACGGTGACAACGACAGTCGTCGCTCTTCTCTTGAAGGTGACATGTTAAAAAAGTAGTATCATCTGACATAATTGTTTCGTTATTATCACTTACTGACTGTCTGAATGTTCAACTGATGGGATCTGCATGGACATTCGCTTGAAGGTGGTGGCTAATTTTCTTCCAAATTACTAAATGAGCCAAATGTTATAATGACTGGGGAATTCCACATGTCTGAATCCCAACGAGCGATAGGGACCTTCATGTTACATTACGTTGGATATCTTAGTTATAATTATTATTAATGGTTCATTACCCAGTTAAACCCCGACATCAAAAGGATACTATCCGAAAGAACTTTAATGTCGTTGAGTGCTTGCGTGCACACGTGTGTATGTGTGTGTGCGTGCATGCGCGCGCGCCGCGCGCGCGCACGTGTGTGTGTGTGTGTATGTGTGTGTGTGTGTGTGTGTGTGTATGTGTGTGTGTGTGTGTGTGTGTGTCAGTGTGTGTGTGTGCCCCCTTTATGATTTGTCACTGACTTATTTTTAAATCACGATTCTCCAAGGTTATAATTATTAGTAAACAAGAGTATAAAAATAGCAACACAGTTAAATCGGTCATACAAAATTGGCAAAACCATTAAGTCGATCAAATGCTTTGTCGCCCTTTGCATCGATTGTTATGTGGCTATAAGAGTATAATTCGCAGTTAACAAAAACATTGGTTTGACTATCTTTGATGCAATTAGCATTGACATTAACCTGATCTCTTAAGACAACATTATTGTTGTCACAGAAGCTGTCGTCGTCATCATCCTACCGAATCTTCTTTATTCTATATATATCCCCTCCCGTCTGTTGATAACCTTCAAATATGTGTACAACAGTCTGTGAAATGATTAACATATGTACAGCAGTCTGTGAAACGATCAACATTATGTACATCAGTCTGTGTAATGATCAACATGTGTACAGCAGTCTGTGTAATGATCAACATGTGTACAGCAGTCTGTGAAATGATTAACATATGTACAGCAGTCTGTGAAACGATCAACATTATGTACATCAGTCTGTGAAATGATCAACATGTGTACAGCAGTCTGTGAAATGATCAACATGTGTACAGCAGTCTGTGAAATGATCAACATGTGTACAGCAGTCTGTGAAATGATCAACATGTGTACAGCAGTCTGTGAAATGATCAACATGTGTACAGCAGTCTGTGAAATGATCAACATGTGTACAGCACAGGGCCGGACTACCGGGGGGGTTATGGGGGTTGCGCAACCCCCCCCCTAGCCTAAACATGTACCTTACTTATTTAATTTTTTTTTATTATTGCTTATTTTATGCCGTTTCATGCAAGGAGCGACCATTTTCCTATCTCAGAATATGACCTACCCGTCAGCTTAAGGGGGCTTCGCCCCCTGACCCCCACAACGAGGGGTGGGGGGGTGGGTTCTAGGGTTTCCGGACCCCCCCCCCCCCCAGCCAAAAAATAAAAATATTGAATGAGGTATGCATTTCTTTATTTTACATTGAGTTTCAATTTTTGGGGTATTAATCAGTGACAAAATCTGCTGCCTGAAACTGGTAATGATCATCCTCAGAATGCACCAGATTGCACCATTTTGCATCCTTTTTTTTCAAAATTTTCCGGGGGGGCATGCCCCCGGACCCCCCTAGCAAGCTAGGCGCTTCGCGCCGTCGGCACTGGCGCTTCGCGCCTTCACACCCATATCTTCACAATATACTTTTGAAAAAAACCAGTCATAAAATGAACTGATCCACCCCTGCCGCCAGGGGGGACATCCCCTGGGCCACCACTGGCAACCCCCCCCTCCTCTTCGCCTAGTCCGGCCCTGCAGCAGTCTGTGAAATGATCAACATATGTACAGCAGTCTGTGAAATGATCAATATGTGTTTGAGTGCAGACGTTCAAGACAGAAAAGAATAGCGTAAATATTGATCTACTTAACACAGTTTTCGGAAATAAAATATTCACACATCGACACACACACACATTGCTCTTTTGTATTTTTTATAATATTGATATATCTCTGTGTCTCTGTTTTCTTTCTGTCTCTGTGCCCCTCTAACCGATCTCCGCATTTCCCACGATATGAACAGCTTGACAGCCAGGGTCTACTCATTGCTGTCTCACCAACATTTGCATGACAAACTATGTTGTGTGGCCTTGACCGCCGCAACCAAGTCATTTGTTTATGTTTAGACACCGACTTTTTCTCTCTCCCTTTAGCGTTATCGTAAACATGAGTGTACTTTTATACCCGGCAAAAAAATAGTTGTTGACATATTCATGTGGCTTTGACACACGTACAGCCGTGGCTAAAATGTATCTGCTTCAGTGTTTACTGATTTGTTAGTATGGTAAGCATTGCATTGATACAGATGTAAATATAAACACAGAGGTGCGCAGTAGCTAAATAGATAGATTGCCAGAAAGTTGCATTCACATAGGTCACAGAGAGAGAGAGAGAGAGAGAGAGAGAGAGAGAGAGAGAGAGAGAGAGAGAGAGAAAATAAGAATATAAGATATCCTCCAATGGTGTGTGTGTGTGTGTGTGTGTGTGTGTGTGTGTGTGTGTGTGTGTGGGTATGTATGTATGTCTGTCTGTCTCTTAGGTTATCCCGATTTAATGCACAGACATTTACTGCCCCCCCCCCCCAAAAAAAAAAAAAATAAATAAATAAATAAATAAATCACACGGGCATGTAAAGAAAAAGCAACGCCCAAAGGGAGACCCATCAAGCCAATTTGCTTTGTTTTCAGAGGGAGATTACGCTGAAATTGACTCCTTCCTACGCCAGTCTGTTCTTGTCAGCAGTGAGTATGTAGCGCAAAACAATGCTGTCATGCAAGTGTTTTATTCAATGTTATTGTGTTGTTCTGATTCAAATGAGTGTTCGTGGTACTAGCACAAAACGTTGAAAGAGAAGATACAGATTTGTTGTCACCTCTTTCACTGCACTACAATATTAAATGACATCTTGCTTTTGAAAGACAAGTCTAAGAAAGCAAACATTGAAGCACCTGCGTGATAGCAGCATTTACACTATAATAGATACTACTTGCTAAATGCGATGAATACTTTGCATATCAAATAACACTGATTAAGAACTTGATAAACAAACACTTATACTTTTCGTTTGAAAGACAACTGTTTTAGTCTGCGCACTAGCAAAACTCTTGTAACTGTGTACACTTAGAAGTTACACATTTTAACTGATCGTCTCGGCTAGTTTCCTCGAATTTTGATTATAAATTGAAACTATTTGAACAAACAGACAGACCAAACTGCAGACCGCTGCCAGTGGACTATGTGCCTGCTGCTGAAGTGATGAGGAACAAGAGAGAGCAGAACATATTTGTTTGAAACATATATGCAGGTTTGTGTGTGTGTGTGTGTACCAGTGTGTGCGCGTGTGTGTGTGTTTGCGTGCTTGCATGCGTGCGTTCGTGTGTATGCCTTATTTTTGTATGTATTCTATTCAGTTCTGTATATTAGATATGTTTATGAGTTGCTGAATTTTCATCGTGCAAGCATGTCTTAATATTTTCATGAGGGAATAGACGAATTTTGGAAATGACTCCGTCGGGTTTGTATAGGTTATTAAAGAAGAGTGAATACCCTTGCTTTTCCTCTGACAAATAACTTTGAACATGCTCCTGTCCACGTGTTTCCGACACACACCTCGCTCCAATATTCGTCCGAGTAGAAACGAAGGCTATTCACTCTTTCACAACCCATACAAACCCGACAGAGTTGTTGTTTTTCGAAACTCGTCTATTCTCTCATGAAAATATTAAGACATGCCTACTTCATGATAGAGATTCAGCAACAAAAACAATATACAACTGTAGGACAATTCCAGCATCACTGACGTGGCATTCGCATATAAAATCAGACATTACTTGCCATAAAAGTAATGTTTATGATGCTTTTACTGACTCAAATGTGTGCAAAGATTTCCCCAAACATGACAACCTTCCTATCCAAGGTTAAAAAGGTTGACGTAAAGAAAGTTAAAGGTACCTAACTTGAGTTTGAAAAAACGTCACTGACGTGGCAAAAATGCTCACCTGCATTTCACTCACTGGGCGAAATTCTAAAATTCTATGAGATTAGCCAACTAAATTATGTGATTTTGTTAGATTATAGTCAAGACACGTCATACTCTCTGACATATGAAAGAAATTGCAAATATCAAATGTATCCTTTCGACTAGCGGTTAATATGTAGCGTCACTGACGTGGCACTTGAGCGTCACTGACGTGGCACGTGTGAATTCAATGTTCAATAGTAATACGTTTTTGTTGTTAAAAACATAGGTAGTTTCACACGGCCGATTTTAAACTGATTATTGATCTTTTCAGCCATTTGTGAACCACTATACGGCTTCCGAAATGGCCCGTTGGTCCTCCGACACCATAATACCCATCTAAATAACTTGTGAAATAATGATTTCAATTGCACACTTTATACATGTATTGATACATTTAAAAGGAACATACACCTTTAGCAAACATATTTAAAGCATTCCGGGTCAAGGTCACTACTCAAGGTCACCGTCAAGGTCACTCTTTTTTTCTTGTACACTTCAGACAACGTCTTGATTTATTTTTTTTTAGAAAATATTGCATTCAAACGTGGCGGGCAAACAAGTACACACTCTCAGAAAGATAAATGGCTCCTGATTCTGGCTTGAAAACGTCATTTACACGGTTTTGTTTTGAGCTGTCATTATTATGACGTTCTCCGCTGTCTTCCCTCCTGGCAATTTTATATAATAACTACCGTTATACACTCACGTCAAACAAATGAGTATGTACATTTAACAAGATCCTAAATGTGAACCAGACTATTCCACTTTATTTTTGTTGATTTTTTGTCGAGAACAGGGCAGAATAACACGTTAATTTTAAATTTGTACATAACCAAACTCAAACATTGTTAACATCTTTCTCCGCGAACCTTAAGAAAAGTCTATCTCATTTTCTTCTCGCAGATTTACTTTTCTGTGCACTCAACTTCGCTCTACATTATTGTTTCTGTTGGCGATTGCGATCTTTCGTTATTTTCTTTTTTTCTCTTTCAGATATTTTAGTTTTTATAGAGGGAATAACCAGAAGTCACAAGGAGTAAAATCAGGTCCGAAGAATGTGTGAGGCAAAAATGGGATCATTTAGACTTTCAGGAATGGAGTCACGGCCCTTATTTTGTGGAGGCTGGCATTGTCATGGAGGACTTGGGAGGTCTGGGTTTCGCAGTTTAGTCGTTGACTGCTGAAGTGAGTAAGTCTGGGTAATAAGTTTCCTGCATAGTATGTGATAGTGACAGTTCTGTTAGCAGAAAGAATATCGACAGCAACGGGTGGTCGCAAAATACAGCGAATAGCACTGTTTCTGCTTTGAAACCCTTGCTTACAGATGTAGTGCGTCTCGTCATTGCGGTCCAAAACACGCTTTGTTTTGTGTTTCTGGGAAATAATATAGAAGGAACCTAACGTTTCATTATCAGTGACTACATTCATCACAAGTTTGTGTCTATCTAGTTCAAAGCGTTTGAGCAGATCGCGTGCAACAGGAACCTGTTGCTTCTTCCGTTTCCCTGTCAACTTATGAGGCATCCATTTTGCGGGCAGCTTTTGAAGATGGTCATTGTGTAGAATTATGTGGACTATTCTATATGAAAGTTTAAGTCTTGTACAATATATTCGTATGTACACTTTTAATTTTAGTTCTTAAGTTTTGATACAGCAGCTACATTTAGTCTCGTTTGCAGAGCTGTTCTGACGTCTTGTTGGGTATTCAGAGTTGTTGCATTATTTTTACCAGTTTTGAGTTCCCTTTTCTTTTGTCAGATTGTAAACTATGTAGCAGCTTTGATTCATGAAAGTTTCTTCACCTTTGTAGAAATTTCCTTTGTGTCATTACCTAGCTACACTCTTTCACAGAAGAGGAGTTGCTCATGGTGCTAGACAAAATACCCTGTTTTGAAGCATAACCTATAAGTGACGTATTTTGATGTCTCGTCATTTATGACGTAGCAACATAATAGCGTCATCTCTTAGAGGTTAACCAGTTAAATATTTGGCCTTTCAAATGATATATTACTTCTGATGATCAGTTTACTGAAACATTTATAATAGCGTTTTGATCTTTTTGTTTGGATTATAATTCGTACAAATCTCTCGGTTTAACTGCACTAACAATTAAAAATAAAAGACAAATAATCTCATTTTTGTGCTCAGCTTTCTCCAGTGAGATCTGTGTTAACCTTAGTTAAAACATTTAACAACAAATCACAAGGAAATTGGTTAAAATCTACAAGTAACAAGTACCCATAGTTCCAAAGTGCCAAAGACGTTACAAAACACTGCCACGTCAGTGACGCACTTTGTGCACAACAAAATGGGGACAAACAAACACAAATCACATGGTTGTACTCCTCCATTTAAAAGCTAAGAAAAGTCGAAAAAAGAACTAAATCAACCAATCAGTTCATCGCCACAAAACAAATTTCTACCCAAAACGTCCCGGATGTGGCACCATTTTTGGGTGGAAAATGTTTTGAATATATCTCAAGAAGTGTTATCATTAGATATTTGAAAAACAGATCTAACGATAGTTTTAGGCTTCTCTAGCAACTTTCACTAATTTTCGACACCAAAACAATACCAACTAGCACACGCGATGACATTCTTAAAAGTTGTCATAAAATGACTTCACACGGCGCGTTCCCAAATGACATCAAAACAAAATGGCGGCATGCAAGGGGAGTGAATTAGAGGCAAGCGATGAATGGTTTAAGTAACTATAAACATCTCTTGTGGCATATGTACGGTGAAAAAGCCCCCAATTCCATTTTGAATTTCAGGCTTAGGTGAGCATTATTTTTGGAATTGGCCTAATACAGATCTGAATACATGGTTGACTTTCAACAGCATCGATAATTTCTAACTTTCTGGTGAGAGAACAAGAATTGCGCTTTGTGCATTCCGCCATGGTAACTGCGGCTGAGAATACAAACACGGACAGGCAAATAAAGCGAACACTTGCTTAGAGTTACAGTGTTGGAATTATTTTAAATAGGAATTTAACTGCCTACAAATTTCGATCCCGGTGTCTGTCTCGCGCTTCCAGTCAATCTGGATCACATCCGGTGCGAGCATTGCAAAAACTGCAAATCTAAATTGAGTGGCCCTCTCCTATACCTGAGGAAGTTGTGTTAACTCCTTTCTTATAACCAGTGCCTTCTTATAAAGAAGTTTCCGGAAAGTTTTAAGTGGAAGAAAGAAGGTATTTGGCAGGAAACTAAAAGTTCCTTTCTTGTACGCGATGTTTCTTTTAAGTAGGTTCGACTGTAGTTAACAAATTGAATGGGGGTCTCCTTTGCCTAAAAATGAGAATTACAGCTTGGAATTCCAACTCAAAACACCGCCGTTTTCAATTTGAGTAACTGAGCGCTCAAACGTTTACTTTCAAGGTTTTTCTGGTTTGTGGTCACATAATTACAACCCCTAACCTAAACAGTATAGCTCTTGGGGCGATGAGAGACAGTTGTTTTGCTAGACATTAGTACTTTCAAGGCAGGTAATAAGTTATTTTCAGCAAACTTCTCAATACATGACTTAAAGTAGTCTTTATAATAACAATAACAGCACTTTATTGTCCATTTAAATATTACATAAAAATGGAAATTTTTCTTCGGCACACCCTGCCTGTCTGTAAACGATTATAACAACAATTGAAAAGGACGACATACATTATCTTTTCTTTTCTTGTATTTGTTGACAGGGTACACAGAAACAATTCGAGATTGTGCTATTATTTTTTTGGTTGTGCAAGAAAAACGGGGCCAACACTCCTAAAACGTAACAATTACAGTCTTAGCTGTCAGAAATTTATCTAGCGTCATATCTAAAGCGAATGACGCCGGAAGTGTATAAAAGTGAAAAAGCGGTTTTGTTGTTTGTGTTTCTGCAACTGTTTTGACTTCTACAAGGTATCTACAAAGGTTAAATGAAGTGAGTGAAATCTTTTTGAGCGCTCTAGCACCGTTGGTTTGTCAGAACAGTAGGTGGTCCATATTAAGGGCCTTTTGCATAATGCATAGCGTTTTATACGTTATTTGGGGAATTACCGGAATGGCTTGATAAACCCTGAACAAAATGTTCGTTTGAAATAGTTGACATACATGTTTACGTCCGACTCAGAAAATGTACATTACTGTCGAGGCATGACATGTATACTACTACCACTACCACTAATAAGAATACTTATATGCGCAAATCCCAAACACCTCATAAAACATGCAAAAATAAAGGTGTCTGTACACAATTCCAAATTAAATCAAATAAAAATACACGAAATATACACATAGACTTTACACAGTTTTAACCCTCATATGGCCAAGTCAAGTAATAAAACACACCGAAGAAAAATACTATTTACAAATATTTCAACACATATGACATGAATACATATCGCACAAGTTCAAATAAAGATTCATTATACATAAATAACTCAATCACTATTGCTTAAAACACTTAAGCACATGAAACACACACACACACTAAAACACGTGCGGCGTACGCACGCACGCACACTCACTGACACAAGCACACACACACACACACACACATACACACACTCTCACATACACACACACACACACACACACACACACACACACACGCACTGGTTTTGAATTTTTTTTTTGGGGGGGGGGGATCAACTTTTCTACTGAGATATTTAGGGCTCACAAACAGAGATGTCTTATTTTACAATCTTATAATATCGACAACAGCCTATTCATTATATATTTCTGTTTTTTAGAATATAAAACAATCAATCAATTATATAAACACCTAATTTATCAACAACAAAACTTATATATTTCATTTTATCTTAATAACTATTTCTTATCAATTCTTTTTTTTTTTTTTGACCTCAGTTGCATGCAGGATGCTTCAACCCATATTTTTCGCCCGATTGTTTTTTTTTATTAATTTTTTTATTTTTATTTTTTATTTTTTTATTATTTTTTATTTTTTAAACTTTTTTTTTTTTAAGGCGGGGAGCATCCTTCTTCCTTGGTCTTTTTCTGTATAACATAATCAACTTTATAAACTTCTGTCTAATGTTTAACTCTAATTCCAATAAAATACGTAAGTCTAACTTCTTCCCATACTTAAATTTTCCTATGGTCATTTTTGTTATCAAAATACAATAATTTATAAAGTAAATTTGATCGTTTTTTAAATTTTCATTCCAAAAACCAAATAATATATCTGTTTCATTCAAGGTTATATTATAATAAATTTGCTTATAAATAAAGTCTTTACATAGTTTCCAAACGTTCCTCACCTCTTGACAATGAAAAAAGAAGTGCTCAAGTGTATCCAGTTCATTACAAACTTCACAATTATTAGTTTGACATAAACCCATCTTGTTTAGTAAAATATTCGTTGGGTAAATTCTGTGTAAAATTTTCCAATGAAGCAGACGCAGTCGTTCTTCTTTTGTACAATTAACAGCTAACAGCCAGTGTCTTGATTCCAGAACAACATTATGCTTTCTTTGCCAAAAAGAACAGGCGCTCGGAGTTTGTACCTCGTAATTAACCAAAACAGTTCTTATTTCCCTTGGTGTAATATTACCAATACGAGTCAAACCCTGCAACAGAACATATCGGTATGGCAATGCGTTAATCAGTTTTGTTTTAAGTGCTGTACATAACGCATTATACTCAAATTGTCTGGCTGGTTTATAACCAACCTTTTTACATAATTCTTCAAATGAAATCATGTTACCGATTTCATTCATGACATCCTTTACATGATAAATATGACATTTAATAAAATCTTTGAAAAAGAGGCATTTATGTTTATATTGTATATTCATGTTGTTCCATATACATTGATTCATCAATGGAACAGGTGTGGCATCATACTTTTCATACAAAATGTGTTTGTTGTCTAGCCAGGTTAACAATACTTGTCTCCAAAAGACCGATCTGCAGTTAACAACGCCAACCAGCTTCTTGGAGGATGCATTAGAGTCAAAACAGGACAAACCATTACCCAAACTTGAAAAAACATATCTAGGAGTGACAGACCAGTAATTGTCTGTAGAGTTCTGCAGACCAATAGCCCACGACATCATAAATGAGTTGTGCATATCCACAACATTTATCATATTTAATCCACCATTAGCTTTTAATTTACACATAATTGTTCATTTTACTTTTTCAAACGCCCGTGTATTTGAATATTTTTTCTTCCAAATAAACCTGAACAAAATGGAATTAATTTGATGTAAAACATGATAAGGCGCTGCTAGAGATTGGAAAATATAAACGAACTGAGATATAAGAAAGGTTTTAACAATGCAAATTTTACCTTGTATAGTTTCTTTTGGACCAATTACAAATTATTTGTTGCATACGTTGAATTTTCTTAGACCAGTTGTCTTCAATTGATGACGCAGGTATATTGTTTGAAAAAACAATTCCAACATAGATAGATAGATAGATAGATAGATAATTTATTGCCAAGTGTACAATACATGAATGAACATAAAAAATACACGAGGAAAGCAGCTTGCTGTGTGATAAAAACAAAAATAAATAGCATTCATACATCACTGGCGCATAGCATCATACATACATGGGTAAGACAATTTGGTATCACAGTAACTGATACATACACTATACAGACATGGTGAGAACTATGAAACTCTAAGAGCTATCGGAACCACAATAAAAGTACGCAGAATAAGATAGGACCCCCCCCCCCCCCCCCACTATCAACTACTGTAAGAACTGAACATGTTCCATACTAATAAAATGTACCTCTAAAACAGCACATAAAAATAAACTCTTCCAACACATCACAGTGGTTAAAGAACGACTAAAACTACTAAAACATACTAGATGTGTATTCCGGTAATATAACCAGCTGCTAAAACAGCTGACAACGATTTTTACTTTCCGTTTCCATTTCTTATCAATTCAATTTTTCCTGAACAATTATTTATTAGCCCTCATTAAAAAAAAAGTCAAATTTTTTAATTTAAAAAAAATATATATTTATTTATTTATTTAATTTTTTTTCTCAGAAATTTCATGTATTACTTTGCAATCTTTTTTTCCATTACATTTATATAATTCTAAAACAAATGGTCACAATTATTTAATAAAATAAACAAAATCAAAATAAATTCCTTGATCTCTATTGTTACACTGGGTGCGTATATATTAAACACACATGCATCTCTATTCTCAATGGATACTCTTGTTGCAATAACCCTTTCGTTTAATATAAAGGTCTTCCATGCGAACGAAAACTGCTTTCTAATCAACATAATCTGACCTTTACTGTGTGCAGTACTTTTAGAAAAAATCAAATCACCCCCCCCCCCCCCATTCTTTTTTCCATAACTCCATCACACCTTTGGTAACATACGACTTTTGAATACATATAATGTCATATTTTTTCCCCTTGTAATGTCGAAAAAGGCTTTTGCGTTTTACTGCATTTCGTAATCCACGCACATTAAGTGGTAAAATGTTCAACGTATCCATAGGGAAGAGGGTACAAGGTTAAATAATACAACGCGTGTAAACACTTGACTAGTAAAACAAAAGGGAAAGTCCCATAGTCCGAGTTGCGTTCGCGGCGCGGTTTCTTTTCGCGTTTCTCGGGTGTTTTCCCACACACACACTCGTTCACACCACCACCATCAGAGTAGTTGTGAAGGCACACACATTTGTAGATAGTCCTCCCCACTTTGTCCGGGCTTGGCACCGGCTACACAAAATTTGTGTAGGCGGGGTTACTGCATTGGCATACTGCACTCCCTGCACAAATAAAAAAACCGATATTAACGTCACAAAACTAAATACTGTTGAATGATCTCAATGTTACAATGCAGCCTTTTCAGGACAAGAAAGATTGGAATGTTTAAAATCTATCTTGAGTTGAACTAGGTTGTTGGGGTGCTCAAGGAGGAAGTTGCATTATATCAGCCAGAAACATGTTTATATGTCTGGGTGTTTTTGTGTGTGTTTTTTTTTAAACAAAAGAGGAGCATGCTGGAAGACTGGCAGTGCTCAAAAGCATAGAGGAAAGAGGACAAAAGTTAAACAGAGAAAAAGGGTAAGTTCACAAAAACTAAAATGAAATTCTGAAATCACAGTATCAGCCATAATGTCACCTCCAACATCTCTGACATAACTCAGAATTGTGTGTGATATACTGAACTTTCACTTAAAGTTTGTGACAGGTTTAGCGACAGATCTGATACCAATAACAGACTTGATGAAAAAAGAACACACTATGTGCATCGAAGAACAGCACAGTTTCGCTGTCCAGATAAAAAGACAGTGGTGAGTGCTGATAATAGCAGCGACGGAATGGGAGCTACGCTGATGCCGTGCAAGAGAGACAACCTCGTTCCGATAGCACATGCCTACCAAACACTCACTGATGTCGAGAAACAGTACGTTTAGATCAAGAAGGAGTGTTAAGCGTCACCACTGGCATAATGCCTGGAGAGTTTTGACTTGCTGGCAGATCACGAGCCATCTCGAATGTGCCCCGGTACACTGTCAAAGACTACTCATCAGATTGATGCACTTCAACGCGAAAGTTCAGCACATGCCGGGAAAAGAATTGTCATAGCAGATGCACTGTCCACAAGAAATCGCCAGCCACTATCACAAGCAGACAAAAGACTGATTGAAGTAGTGTAGCTTTTATTGACTCTGTTGCAGATTCCTGGCCCGACACTGTGATTCGACCTGGCGTCCTGAGAGCAGCAACATTGCAGTCGGTGATCTAATATTTCTGCAATGGTTGGTCACAGACAATGCTATGTTACCAGCGAGTACAGGGTGTTCTCAAAAATCATCAAGGATTTCTTGCACTGGCAGAAAGAGTCACTGTTCAAGAGAGCGAGCGCCAAGACATCAAGAAGCAGCCGCATGAGTCCCATCAAGATTCAAGGGCTGCATAACTGCAGAGCTGAGAACAGAAGTATCCTTATCGAATTATGACTTTATTCAGTTATTCTGCAGAAAAACAGAAATGCTACAGAACAAACGGGTTTTCCTCAGCATTTCTGAATAATGTATCATCTGCCGAAGCATCGTTTTTTACATTTAGTCAAGTTATGACTAAACGTTTTAACATAGACGGGGAATCGAGACGAGGGTCGTGGTGTATGTTTATGTGCATGTGTGTGCGTGAATGTGTAGAGCGTTTCCGAGGAAACTACATGACCGATTACTATGAAACTTCACATGAGATATCCTGGTTATAATATCCCCAGACCATTTGATGACGTCATATTCGCCTTTTTGTGAAAGTTGAGGTGGCACTGTCACATCCTCAGATGTTGATCACATCGCTTGAAATTTTACCGACAAAGGCCGGAGTTTGATATTGCATTTCAGCTTGGAGGCTTAAACATTAATTAATGAGTTTGGTCATTAAAAATCATCTAAAAATTGTAATTACAATTTTTTTTTTTTTTATAAAACGATCCAAAAACAAAATTTCATCTTATGCTTCATTATTTGCTGATTACAAAAAAATATAAATAAAACTATTTTATCTTATTTCTTGTCGGTTCCTGATTCCCAAAACATATAGATATCATAATATTATGTTTGGATTAAAAACAAGCTCTGAAAGTTAAAGAGAACAGACATACAGAAAAGCGTGCTATCCTGCTCAGCGCAACCACTACCGCGCTATTCTGGCTAGTCAATTTCACTGCCTTTGCCACGAGCGGTGGACTGACGATAATACGAGTATACGATCTTGATGAAAAAATGCGGTGCTTTCTGTTTCATTCTGTGAGTTCGATGTCGACAGCTTGACTAAATGTTGTATTTTCGCCTTTCGCGACTTGCTTTTTTTTTTGCAGCAAAACTGCAGGTAAAATTGAAATAAAGAAAAAAAAAAGTAAAACGGTGCTGTTGTTGTACTGCATAAAAACTTCTTAAAATTTTTTCGCATCATTTTGTACTTGCTCATTATAATATGTGAGACGTGAGATCACCCTATGTTGAAAGATGGACTCGTCGACAATTAGCCAGAAAACACTTAGTGCCGAATGAATGAATGGGAGTGAATATAACCACACGGCTTCTGCTTGGTCCACTATGGAGCAAGCTATTATATTCCAGATTCCAGGGGGGGGGGGGGGGGGGGGGGGGGGAGACGGATACAGAAGCTACTTTACAAAAACGTTTCTGCAGAAAAACTGTTATTATTCCAAAGAAAAAGTGAATCGCAATAATGCCGCAGAAACACATGTAAACATTATGCTACAAAAACAAATGATGATGACATTATTCAGTTTTTGAGTCACTTGAGAAAAAGTGACTCTATGTAATCGGTCAGTGTTAGTCTGTCCGGCCGGCCGTCCGGCCGGCCGGCCGTCCGTAGACACCACCTTAACGTTGGACTTTTCTCGGAAACTATCAAAGCGATCCGGCTCATATTTTGTTTAGTCGTGACCTCCAATGACCTCTACACTTTAACGATGGTTTCGTTGACCTTTGACCTTTTTCAAGGTCACAGGTCAGCGTCAAAGGAAAAATTAGACATTTTATATCTTTGACAAAGTTCATCGGATGTGATTGAAACTTTGTAGGATTATTCTTTACATCAAAGTATTTACATCTGTAGCCTTTTACGAACGTTATCAGAAAAACAAGGGAGATAACTAGCCTTTTCTGTTCGGCAACACACAACTTAACGTTGGGCTTTTCTCGGAAACTATAAAAGTGACCGGGCTCAAATTTTATGTGAACGTGACTCCCAGTGACCTCTACACTTTGACGTCTGCTTTGGTGACCTTTGACCTTTTTCAAGGTCACAGGTATGTCTTGAAGGAAAAAAATTGAAATATCATATCTCTGAAACTATTCATCGGATTTGATTCAAACTTTATAGGATTATTCTTTACATCAAATTATTTACATCTGTATTGTGTTGTGAATAGCAATTTCTTCCTGTCCATCTGATGCCTCATATAATATTCAGAACTGCGAAAGTGACTCGATCGAGCGTTTGCTCTTCTTGTTTTCTGCAACATTTCTATTTTTCTGCAAAATAACTGAATAAAGACATAATCCGCTAAGGATACAGATGGCAGTCTGCTGGCCGGGTCTTAGCAGAGACCTCAAGAGACTTACTTGTAAATAAATGCAGAAAACACCAACCAAGTTAGTGGAAAAGATGACGCAATCTTATGGACAATACACCAACAACAACAAGAACACAAACAGACACACAAACAAACACTCACACACACAAACACACACACACACACACACACGCACACACACACACACACGGAGAAAAAGTTGATGTTCATCTGTCGTTGTTGATAGTGTGTACTTTAAAAAGAAAAAATCAAATCGATTTCTGGATATTTGCATTGAAATACAAATAATTGAGTAGAAATGCGATGCCAAGGCACTGCATACCCCAAGCCAAGGACAAATCGTTTCTCTCTCTCTCTCTCTCTTGAGTCTGAGCCACAGGCGAAGGTGTCTCCACTGCACAAAGATAGATAAATTCAACGGAAACGTATTGAGTAACACACACACACACACACACACACACACACACACACACACACACACACACACACACACACACACACACTCACACACACACACATTCATACACACACATTTATACACACACATACATACGCACACACACACACACATACACACACAAACACACACAGAGACACACAGCACACTCACACACTCTCTCACACACACACTCACACACAAATACACACACACACGCATGTAAAGGTGCTAACTGACACACGGTAGTAACTGGACAGCAGTATACAAACTTCTCCCTGAACGATCGCCTTTTGCCAATGCGCGCAGTTTAAAGCGTACACTAGTCCAACATTGTAGCTGTCGCGAGGCCTATGCTTAAAAAATGACGCTGAAAAAATCTGTTAGACTAGCGGGCCGAAATTCCACACTGCGCCGTCAGTGAAGAAACTGTCAATATAGGCCTACCGTCTTCCTCCCCGCGATATTAGCGGAACAGCTTTTAGTACACGCTTTGACTGCAATTTATGTTCCTTATAATGGTCAAACGCGTCGTTTTTAATCTCCATATAAGGTAAAAGGTGGTGTAAAGCTGTGGAAAACCCCAGGAAACCATTGTTTAAATATCTGAGCATGTGCTTTGAAGAGCTAAAACGTTTAGTAAATATCTGAGCATGCGCACTCGTGGTCAAAACTCGTCAAAATTCACGGTACGTCTAATTTTAGCTGCGCACGAATCTTCCAACGCTTGGCGTGGAAACAACAATGGCGATCCAAGGAAAAAGAGATTTTTCACCGGTTCGAAACAAAATCTCCAGTCTAGTAACATTGGAATAATTTTATACCACCTATATTTATCATCATGGATCTGGAAAAAAAGGATATTGCTTAAATTGCGTCCACTTACAACTAAAATGCACCAAAGAAATGAAACCTTGAACGCTGTGACATTTCTGTTGGCTGCAGAGTGTTTCTGCTTGTGAGATCTAAAAGCGACAAGCAATAGTGATTGAGAACGAATGAACGATAACGACAATTCCTACAACACGTACTTACTTTCTGTAGCCTTATGAGTACGTGCTGCAAGAACATTTTAAGTTATTGAGACATCCCAGTGAACTAAGGGATTTATAGAGCAAATCGAGAAAATTCATTATTGAACGAAGCGCATAGCGCTGAGTTCAATAATTATTTTCGAGATTTGCTCTATAAATCCCTTAGTGCACTGGGATTGTTTCAATAACGATATTGTCAGTACCGCCAGAGAAAAAAAGAAGATTCAAAACGCACATTTTGCTACGCGCATTTGGATAGGCGTAACTGTGTGGTCAGGTTTGTGTCAGATCTACTTTTGTGTGGGCTGTCTCAAGTGTGTCGTGCTTTCGTCACACCCAAACTCTTGTTTTAATTTCTGTTGGTAAATTCCAGAGTAGCGTTAAGCTAAAAAGTGATGATCTTTCATGCAGACCTCATTTAAGCTCGGAGAAAGGACTGTGCTCTTAGTTATTTGCGATATAGATACAGAACCTGAGCACCCTCAAAGTCGCATTCGTTAAGTGAATGATACTCGGCTGTGTGATCCCAGCCTTCCCATAGGAACCATAGCACTTCCACTCTGGGTAGGAGCCGACCGTAGCCCGAAAAACCCACATGACCCTGATGGGAATCGAACCCACGACCTCCCGGCCCGCAGCCCAATGCGCTAACCACTGCGCGCTACGGGGGCCGTATTTATTTCATGGTTGTTGTTGTTGTTGTGTTTTTGAGTTGTTTCTGTTTATGTTCTTCCCCGATTCCCCTTGGTTTGTATATAGGTCTGTGGCCTTAGTACAATAAACCGTTCTGAGTTCTGTCTCTGTCTCTCTCTCAAACACCCCAAGTCACACACACACACACACACACACACACACACACACACACACACACACACACACACACACACACACACACACACACACACACACACATAATAACACACAATAACACACACACATAATAACACACAATAACACACACACACACATAGTAACAAACACATAGTAACACACACACACATAGTAACACACACACACACATAGTAACACACACACACATAGTAACATACACACACACACACACACACATAGTAACACACACACACATAGTAACACACACACATAGTAACACACACACATAGTAACACACACACACATAGTAACACACACACACACACACACACACACACACACACACACACACGTCAATAGGAGTTATTTCTAATATGCTGACTGTTAGCAAATGATAACAAGACATGTCGAGAAAAAAAGATATCAAGCATGAGCCTTTTAGGCGAATGCTGATATCGTTTGTGAGACATGTTTGTTATCATTTGCTAACAGTCAGCATTTAAGAAATAACGGTTTTATTACCGTTTATTTCGACCAAAAGAAATTTCGAAGCAACCCCGCGAATTAGACAGAACAGCCGCAGCGCTTCTACCTGATTATGCCTGTCAGTCAAAGAATTCTCGTGACCTGAGTCAGCCAATCGAGTAACACACCTCACGTGATGAATATTCACAGGTCAAATGCCTTTGACACAACAATCTCTCAAGATAAACTATGTTGAACATGGGTTTCGGTTGCTTCGCTTTTTCTCGTTGAACAGAGAGCGACAGATTTAGAACCGACTCCAGACGGATGGGAAATGACGTAAAGATACATTTGATGTAAAGCGAGTGGCGCAATTTCACTTGATTTTTCCGAACTTTGATCATTTAGATTTCAAGTGAGCGGTCGGCTAAAAAAACGAAAGTCATTATTTTTTCAAGGGGTAAAATAAGAATTATACCTAAATTTACGTATGATGATAAGCCAATTGAGGTAGTCCCTGATGTGATGTACTTAGGGTTACAGATAAATTATAATAATACATTTTCGGTAGCACAAAAAAATGTGTATGACCGTGCGTCAAGGGCTATGTTTGCTCTTCTTCGCACATGTAGACAACTCTCATTGCCCGTGGATATACAGATTGATCTATTTGACAAAATGATTGTTCCGATTTTACTATATGGCTGTGAAATTTGGGGTTCAGGTTCTTGCGATTTAGCTACGAAGCTTCAGTTGCGTTTTTATAAGATAGTTTTCAAACTAAGAAAATCCACCCCTAATGCAATGGTTTTGGCGAACTTGGAAAATATCCCGTAGAAGTCAATATGAAATGTAGAATGCTCTGTTATTGGTATAAACTAATTGACCCAGTTAACAAAAATAAATTTTCAAGTGTTGCTTACAGATTTACCTATAGACTATATTCGCAAAAGATGTTTACTTCTGACTATCTGTCATGCATAGAAAAAACGTTAAGTGATATAGGTCTTTCTGGGTTTTGGATACAACAAGAATTTGTTTCTCAATATACATCTACTTGGTTTAAAGAAAAGTAAAGCGGTGTTTATATGACCAGTATATTCACAATTGGTTCTCAGAAATGGATACAAAAGACATTTTTTGTAATTATAGAATGTTTAAAGATAGTTTTGTGTGTGAAGACTACATTAAATCCTTGTCGTTCCAAAAAGTCGTTACACTCATGAAATTTAGAACTACAAATAACAACCTGCCAGTACAGAAAGAAAGATACCTTAATATACCTAGAGCGAATCGCATTTGCAGAAAATGTACATCAGAAGATATAGGAGATGAGTATCATTATTTGTTTGTTTGTGACTTTTTCAATGAAAAAAGAGCAGAACTTATTCCACCATTCTACTGGAAAAAACCAAATTCACTTAAATACAAAAAACTGTTTGTATCAAGAAATAAGAAATTGTTGACGAAACTCTTGGAATTTATAAAATTAATTAGTAGCAATTGTTCATAGTGCTGGGATTTGTTAACCGTATTTTCGTTTTGTGTCTCCCATTGCCAGGAATCAATGTGTGTGTGTGTGTTTGCATTTTCTGTACTATAATATTTTGTGTTCACTGTTTGTGTACTTTTGTTTTCCAAATATTTTTTTCATTTTTTCTTTTCTTATCTTCTATTTTTCTTTTTGATCACTTGGTACTTTGTGCATTTTTGAATTTGCGAATATTGTTTATAATGCCCCTGGGTAATGAACAATAAAAACTTGACTTGACTTGACTTGACTTGACTTGGCATTGCACACTCAGACGATGGGCGGTGCCTTGCTGTTCCGTTACGCACCCACCGACAAAACTCGCTTTTCGGTATTTTTTTTTTTTTAGATAAAGAGAGTATTACCTCACAGCATTTGAAGTGTCATTCTTAAGAATAAATCACGCTGATATTGTTGAATTACATTTTTACTTTGTCTTGTTAATTTTTAGCGTGATAAACAAAATGGGTCCCTGCCTGAACGTTATAACATTTAGAGGGTCACCTAGAATCCGTCCTGATTGGTCAAAAAGCCATATGGGGCACTGAATTGGTAATAAAGCCTTTTAACCTTATCTTCTTGCGCGAGCTTAATCCATAGACTTGGACACTAGGTAATTTCTACCCGCCTAGAGTGGCCTTGTGTGGCGTTTGATCAAAACTTGAATCCATAGGGAACCACTGCCGTATTTAAGTTAGTATGTTCCCAAAGTTTGGTGAACTTCTGTACCGAACTTTAGCCACAGTTTGGCAACACAGGATCCTTCTTTATCATGTATTATCGGGAAGAAAATGTCTCAAGTCGATCTCAGTATGCGTTCGTAGGATATCTCCAGCTTCGTTGGGATTACTTTGGGTTGCCGTTTCTTTGTTGTAATGTGGGGATCTATTACTTTAGATGTTTAATAACACCAAACTTTTACAAACAGAAGCGCCGTTCGAAGCACAAGTGGAGTATGTGTGTAAACGCTCATCGTTCAACAAGAATAAAAATTAAGTAGAAGTGCATTGCAAAGGACACATCGTACTTACCGTTGAACTTCAATAATTGCTCTTTTCATCTTCTGCTGCTGTTTATCTAAACGGCGAAAACTGTAAGCAAACACACACACACACACACACACACACACACACACACACACACACAGAGAGACACACACACACACACACACACACCACAACACAACACAACACACAAAGGCTTGATATTAGTAGGATGCCAGAAGAGGCCAACGGGTTTTCTGCGACAACAAAACAATACAAGTTAAAAAGATTTATCTGTAGCAAAGGATTATCTGTTGTTTTAATTACAGCCATGTCTGCAAGTGCAAATAATCTGTTTAAATAAATTTGTGTACGTTTGTACTTGAGATAAAATAAGTTTATTTGAATAAACATTTAGGCAATTAATAACCCAACTGCAGCTGGATATGCATTCAGTCAAATGAAAAAGGAATAAGTGTAATGTACCTGCAATGTATTAATATCATCTGAAGAAATATCACTGTTAACATCAAACAGGAAATGGTCATTGAGAACGTAGTTGAGCATTCTTGGCCTGCAAACCACACAAAGATCAAATTGAAAACCAGAAAACAAACAAACAATAAGAACTGTGAGAAAACAAAATACACAAGCTGAAATTGTAATCTGTCAAGAGCATTGAAAGTTTCAAGTATATTTTAAGAGATAAAAGATGCTTGCTCTGTTTTTATAATGAAAAGACAGCAACAAAATAACATGGATAAACACGAATCCCTCTAACATACGACTCAGTTGGAGAACTTCATGGCGAGCGGAAAAAAAGGAAACCAAATTTGTGTAATAATAACTTCTACATCAAAACGAAAAAGTACACGCTTAAACAGCTATTTTGACAGCAAAGCAAGTTTTATAAAGTAATACTGGGATGAATTGCATTTCCGTGCACTGAATCACGTACAAACTAATTTTCAGTTAGTTATGCTTATGTAACTTTTGAGAACGGTTCTTGAAACGTACTCAAACCTGACAAGCAAAACAAATCATCACTCTCACATTACGCGCTATACGAATTGCTGTACAATGTCCGCTCTGTGTATTAACTCTAAGTGTTGCCACTTACAGTATTTGTCTGCTGTTTTCGCTCCCTCAGATTTGTTATTGCTGGGTACTGCTTCATCCGTGGCTGTATCGTTGCGATCTGTAGATGTGTCTTTGAAGAAAGAAAATACAAAAACATCGTAACAGATGTTCTTACTGTTCTAGATAATAAATAGAGCGGGTTTGTAGAATAGATTTGGAAATTGTTATCATCGTTGTTGTTAACGTACAATACCCAGTTCACGTTATGATCTACTGATTATTGTAAAACACAACATCTACCTACTGGAAAAAAGGTGTAATCTTTCCATACTCATGTTTCATTGAGATCTTTGAGTCCCTCTCACCTTCGCATGCATACATTTTGAAGAGAGTTCGATATCACTATAGGTGTGTGTGTGTGTGTGTGTGTGTGTGTGTGTGTGTGTGTGTGTGTGTGTGTGTGTGCGTGCGTATGTGTGTGTGTGTGTGTGTGCGTGTGTGTGTGTGTGTGTGTGTGTGCGTGCGTGCGTGTGTGCGTGCGTGCGTGTGTGTGTGTGTGTGTGTGTGCGTGCGTGCGTGCGTGCGTGCGTGCGTGCGTGCGTGTGTGTGTGTGTGTGTGTGTGCCTCGAAAATTATCTCACAAGAACAGAAATATTAGAAACATTAACAAGCCTATTATATCCAACAAACAGAAAATGCGAGCCGTTTCAAACCCGAAATTATGTAGAAAAAATGCTTACATTGAGGCATAACACAGTCTACTAAAGTAAACATGTAAATCTTTTGCTACTAAACTTGGCCAAAACATTATTGCAACAAATGTCGCACGCAAATTAAAGAATTAATTCCAGTGTCATTTCATTAAAAATGTATATATGCCAGTTAATGCCGTTCACTTAACTATCAGGGTCACCTTTTGGATTAAAGATTTCTTTAAAAGGGATCAAGTGACCGCCGCTCAAATAAGGTTACCCTTAAATTCAACCTGACAAAAACGGAAGGACCGAATGAAAAATCGAAAAAATAGGCAAAAAAATGCTTTTATTTGGGTTCGAAATTTGTTGCAATAATTTTCGGCCAAGTTTATTTAAACGTGTAACTTCGTTTCAACAACTGTTGCAGAACGCTGACCTTTTTGATTAAGGCGGCATCTCTTGACATTAGTTGACGTTTCGGATGGAAAGATGTCACAGCAATAATCTTCTGCTTCATCTTTGGGTATTGTCATCGTGAAGAAGTTTGACACTTTTTTCGGAGGACTAAACCCAGATTTTGCGTCGCATACGGCTTCTCCATTCGACCAGTTGCATCCCAGAACTTTCTCTGGATGATAAAATGATGCATGATTATCAAGCTTCAAAGAATATTACAGAACTTATCATCAATACTTTTCAAAATACACAGAGAAGACACACATTCAAAATCGTTGGCACAAAAAAATAATGTTCTGAACACAATAATGACATTTAGAGAAAGTGTTATAATAATTCATCATGAAACATCAGAAGTTGTTAAAGAAACATTTGAAAGTCAGCAGAGACTTTCTTCTGAGATTTGTTAAAATCTCTTAGCAGAGCGAAAGAGAGAGAAGAAAGTATCCCTTCACAGACAGCCTATTGTGGGGGACGTATCATAATGAAATCTAGTCCTAATGAGGACCATTGTTTTAGTACCTAGACCAGACACGTGTTTCGACACTATTGTGTCTCATCAGTGGTCAGGTGGTACAGATGGCGAGAGCTGTCAACCCATGATATCCAACTAAGAAGCAAACGATTCTCTGAATGGTAGCTTCTGTTGGTATGGGAGACTACCCTCATCTGACAACCCCAAGGAGATATCTGTGAAGGGAAACACTTTGATTAAAGGCCAAAGTGTAGAATTAAAATTTATTAAGAAAGAATTCATCATGTTCAGTTTTATTGAGAAAGTTGGGAAATGAATCTTAATCATCTACTGCGCTGTCGTCATTATACAACTCCGTGGCCTAAACCATGATAAATAACTCTTCATTCAACTTTACTGGGTTAAACAACCAAGAATATTTGAGTACTTAGTTGACTGTGATGTAAAACAACCTGCGCATTACCTTGTGTGTCAAAGTGTAAACCGGTGGCCAAAAACACTACACAAATCTGCAACAATACCATTGGGATTACTCTTGCAAAATTAGTTATTCCCAAGATGTTCCAAAGTTTGCTTTTTTGTATTGCCCTGACAATGATGCCATGTAATCCCTAGTCTATTCTGGTCGTGAATTTTTGTTGATATGTTCTTTCCCCTTATTGAGTACAAACGAAACCGAGATATGGCAAACTGCACTTACTTGATAATATATCCGGGGATAAGGTTTTGCTTAGTTACATATGCATTATTGTTTTTGCTCACACCTAATGAGTGAGCTTACAATGCTCGTCTTTATTAAACATAATTTTGTTTTCTGAAATAGCTTGTGTGAATCTGGGCACAATGATCGCAACGACTTTTTAAGAACTTAATATCATTTACTTTTAACGTGTAGTCAAGTTTTGACCAAATGTTTTAACATAGAAGGGGAATCGAGACGAGGGTGGTGGTGGTGCATGTGTGTGTGTGTGTGTGCGTGTGAATGTATGTGTGGGTATATGTATACATCGATTCCAAGAAAACTGCTGAACCGATCTTCGTGAAATTTCACATGAGAATTCCTGGGTATCAATCAATCAATCAATCAATCAATCAATCAATATAAAGCTTATATAGCGCGTATTCCGTGGGTACAGTTCTAAGCGCTCGTCGAAGTGTAAAACGGTGGCCAAAAACGTTTGTTTTTAAATTTTCGATAAATATCTCTGATGACGTCATATCCGGCTTTTTGTGAAAGTTGAGGCCGCACTGTCACGCCCTCATTTTTCAATCAAATTGATTGAAATTTTGGTCAAGCAATCGTCGACGAAGTCGGCAGCGTAAAAAATATTTTATTAGTTAGCTCACTAAAGCTGTCATTAAAATCGAATTTTTACAAACAGATTTAAAACGATTGCATCGTATTACTCAATTTCTCCTGAATCCAAAAATATGAACAGCTATTGTGTTTTCAGCGTAGCAATAGGGTCCGATATTTAGACGAGACAAGTATAATGCGACTCGTCTTCGACTCGTCGCATTATACTTGTTCGAGTCTAAATATCGGACCCTATTGCTACGCTGAAAACACAATAGCGATTATATAGCTGTTCTGACCTTGATTTGTTGTTCCAAACTTACAAAATGACAGTTTTTGAGTCGATGCGTTGATCTCAGGTTTTGATAGCAGACGCCGTTTCTTATGCGCATTAGTTTTGCGCAGGCGCCACACTGACTTTGGAAAAAAACTCGATTTGACAACACAGCTTTTTATTAGTTCATTCGTATACAACAAAAAGAAGTTTGAGTTTTTTTCATTTTGAACAAGACTACTTATGAAGAAGACCAAAACACAACATCAACGGAAAACTAGAAACAACTGAAGAACTAGGATGCAACAAGGGGAGGAGAAGAGAACAGCTAATCCGTACAACGCGAGCAGACGGCAAGAAGTTTTCAGTTTGGGTGAATGGCATTTATACTTGTCTCGTCATGAAGCGAACTTTTCAACCTAAGTTATAAACGACTACATGAATGTTAGTGCCATGGGTTGTACGTCAATACTTCAGGGAGAAGTGGGGTATTTAGTGTGGAGTAACGAGATAAGAAAAGCCGAATGCGAAACTGAGTTTGTGTTAGTCGGCAACTGAGCTCACACAGGCACACAAAAACGGCTGTTCCGTTTTACTCCCCTGTTTGTACTACATCTTTCGACTTTGGGCATTTTGTGGTGTTTAGGGACAGAAAATAATTGGTTTAGTCCTGTTTCATCGGGAAGTTAGCAGAAAAGGGTATGCTATCGACATTTGTAAAGCTGAAAAACATTCCCGAGAAGAATTTCAAGTTGTCAGTGTATGCTGTTGTCGATAGAAACATCGCCGCGTGGTACAGATGGGTAAACCGGAACCATGCGTCTTTGTTATTGACAATATGCTTTTGGATATTGAGAAAAATGGCCGACTTCCGTAGCATTATGCTTTGATGATCGGAAGAGACCATCCAATCACAGCCCCCGAATTCCCCCCCGTGTTCATCAGAATAGCTATATATGAGTATATATAGCTATTCTGATGAACACGTGGGGGAATCCGGGGGCTGTGATTGGATGGTCTCTCCCGATCATCAAAGCATATTGCTGCCGAAGTCGGCCATTTTTCTCAATATCCAAAAGCATATTGAGAAAAATGAACGACGCATGGTTCCGGTTTACACATCTGTACCACGCGGCGATGTTTCTATCGACAACAGCATACACTGACAACTTAAAAAGCTGTTTCAACAACTGTGTTGTGAAATCGAATGCACTTGGAGTCAGTTTTTCTTCCAAAGTCAGAAAGCGTGTAGCGGTGTGCATGTCTGCGCGAACATGATGCGCGTAAGAAGTTTGTCTGCTATCAAAACCTGAGATCAACGCATCGACGCAAAAACTGTCATTTTGTAAGTTTGGAACAACAAATCAAGGTCAGAACAGCTATATAATCGCTATTATGTTTTCAGCGTAGCAATAGGGTCCGATATTTAGACTCGAACAAGTATAATGCGACTCGTCTTCGACTCGTCGCATTATACTTGTCTCGTCTAAATATCGGACCCTATTGCTACGCTGAAAACACAATAGCTGTTAATGATATGTTTACTCTGAAAATGTGCTCAGAATTACAGAACATAGGTTAAGTAAGTACTGCGTACTGCGTTCGCGCGCAACGCGGAGACGAGCTTGACCCGTCTGGGTCTTTTGGTGTGGTTAGTCGAGACTATCTTAAAAAAGTCTCGTAGTCACGGCGATGACTGATTGTTGGTGTTAATATGTTACTTTGATGCTGACAGCTTGACTAAATGTTTTTATATCGCTTCACGCAACTGGTTGAATACTTCCTATGAATGCAAGAGTTTTGATCGTTTTGGCTTAATGCACATTTAACAGCACGATTTTATATTTGCAAGCACACAAGCTGCCAAACAAGGAAACTGAGTCAGATGAGTTTTCTTTCCCATGCCAACAGAAGTTACCACCCAGAGAGTGTTTTGTGTCTTGGTTGGATACCATTGGTTGACAACTCTCGACATCTCTGCCACCTGACCACTGATGAGACACATTAGTGTCTAATATTAAAGTGTGACAAAAGTTCATCAGGAAATCGTGACACAATATACAGCAGAAAATGTGTTCGAACTATGAGGGCAGTATAGACACATTTGGCTTATCCAAGAAATCAAGTGGGGTCCAAGACATGTTAGTATATCTTTTTCCATTTTTCATGTGAGTTGTATAGCTTAACACTTACCTTTACGTTCTTTCTTAAATCTGAAGACAGAAAAGCTCAATGAAGTTTGATTGAGATCCCAGGGGTATCCACACGTTAAACTTGGCATATCCCCCGGCACGTGACATTCAATGTGACAATAGGTTGCAGGTACTGTAAAAGAAAAGACATGCATGCCTTTCGAAACAATTTCACTAACATTAAATGATGCTGCACTGCGACTGCGCGCGTGTGTGTGTGCGTACGTGTGTGTGTGTGTGTGTGCGCGCGCGCGCGCGCGTGTGTGTGTGTGTGGGTGTGTGTGTGTTTGTGTGTATATGTAGCATCTGTGTATGTGTGTGTGGAGTGGATAGAGAGAGAGAGAGAGAGAGAGAGAGAGAGAGAGAGAGAGAGAGAGAGAAAGAGAGAAAGAGAGAGTATTTGTGTGAGTGCGTATTTAATGTGTGGTTGTGTGTGCGTGCGTGCGTGCGTGTTAATTGGTGCGTGCGCGTGCGAGCGTGCATGCATGCGTGTGTGTATGTGATAGAGTAGAAAATTACCTTTTGAAATTGTTCAAAAGAAAACAAGCTTTTATATATGTCGTGCCGAATTCACGGAATTGCCGAATTCGCGGAATCGGCAACATTTTTGCCCATTTCTCGTAATCGGCAAAACGCTGCCTATTACGCGAAATCGGCAGCGTTTTGCCGAAAATGCGCAAAGGCTCCTAAAATGTGTTCATTTCGCAAAAGTGACAGCCAGTCTGTTACTTTTTTTGTCACCAGAACATTGCATTAACATTGCTTTACCTTCCTATTGTGGTTTTATGGTCTGTGTTGGTCTGTGTCCAGCATAACTCCGGTAATGCACGAAAACTACACTTTCTGCAGTAACTTGCCATAGCTTATCGATTATTGCAACATGTATCCATTCGAGTTTCTAGCTGTCTAAGCGTGATGATATCTCAGGCATTTGAGAACTTTAAAGCCAAAAACGGGCTGCCGATTTCGCAAAATGAACACATTTTACAAGCATTTACGCGTTTTCGGCACGACATATATATATCAACAGCATCAATTTGTTCAATGTAAAACTTTTTTTATGCTGTACGGTTTTACTTTCTAAGCATGTTGTTGTTATTGTGTGTGTGTGTGTGTGTGTGTGTGTGTGTGTGTGTGTGTGTGATTGTATGTGTGTATGTGTGTGTGTGTGTGCGTGTTTGTATGTGTTTGTATGTGTGAGTATGTGTGTGAGTGTGTGTGAAGAAGAGGAGAGAGAGAGAGAGAGAGAGAGAGAGAGAGAGAGAGAGAGAGAGAGAGAGAGAGAGAGAGAGAGAGAGAGAGAGAGAGAGAGAGAGAGAGAGAGAGAGAGAGAGAGAGAGAGAGAGCATTTGTGTGAGTGCGTATGTCTGGTAATGTGTGCGTGTGTTTGCGTGTGTGTTGGTGCGTGCGTGTGCGAGCGTGCATGCATGCGTGTGTATGATAGAGTAGAATACTTTTCTTCACGAATATATTAAGTAGCTTACCTCGATCCGCTGCGTTCGATCGGCAAAGAGGTATGAGAAACATCAGGAAAGGTAGCGAACTGCACATGTGTGATAAAAAAAGTATCCACTTCAACATGACCAACAAAAACATAATTTCAGCTCTAATTAACATTGTTTCTACATTGCCATACAGTCAGGGTGAATAGATTTATTATGTCTGTTTGTTTGTCTGACTACACAGTCGATGGACAGTCTTTGATCCAGTACCGGAGAGGGAGGTTGTCACCACAATTGCACGATTGCGCGATTGCTTAGCCTGAACTCTGTCTGCCTGTCTGTCTGAATGTCAGTCTGTTTGTCTGCCTGTCCCTCCGTGCGCCTCTCTCTCTCTCTCCCTCTCTCTCTCTCTCTCTCTCTCTCTCTCTCTCTCTCTCTCTCTCTCTCTCTCTCTCTCTCTCTTAACATGTTTTCTACATTGCCATACAGTCAGGGTGAATAGATTCACTATGTCTGTTTGTTTGTCTGTTTGCCTCTTTGTTTCTCCCCACTTAGATCTCTGGTGTAAATTATAACTGTCCTTAGGTACAACTCAAATACAGCAAGTTAAAGAACATCGCATACTTGGTGTAACTGTCGATGAAGAAATGAAATGGCAAACACACATAAGCAACCTCTGCAAAGTGTTACCAAGAAATTTGTATTTGTTGTCAAAACTCAAACATTATGCGAAGTCTGAAACATTAAACATGTTCGTTCATGCTCATGTAATGCCTCATATTAATTTTGCTTCGACATTGTGGGATGGCTGCAGTGATGTTCACTTATTGAAACTCAATTTTCTTTGTACCGTCGTGCTGCAAAACTTATCCTGTATGAATCGCACATGTCTACAGAAATGAAGTTTAAACAGCCTTAATTTCCTTCTCCTAAAAACCCACCTTGCATACAATAAGGCTGTCTTTATGTATAAATTAGTTCATGGTGATGTGCCCAGTTATCTGCAATCCTATTTGACACATGTTACGAAGAGATATGGGTCTCACAATTTACTTCCTCCAATTCCTAGTATAGATCTTTAAAAATCCAGCTTAGCTTTTTCAGGATCATCTCTGTGGAATTCTTTGCCAATAGAAATCAAACAATCCACATCATTAAAGGCCTTTAAAAGGCAGTTGCACACACATTTGATCCCACTATAAACTGCCCCTGATGTCTAGTTTTCATTGTGTACTCGGATAATGTATGCAATGCTCTTAAGTTTTTAAAAAAATATTGTTTATGTAGTTAATCTGAATGCGTAATCCCTCGTTCCCCTACCCCTTCTTCTTGAAATTTAAGCTGCCTGTATATGGGCCTGTTCAGCAATACATTGCTGTACTTTTTCAAGAAATTAAAAAAAAAACATTTTCGTTTGTTTTTGTCTGGTCTTGTTTTACATGACTTTGCAAGTCCAATATTTTTATGTTTATCCTCGACCATTATTTTGATGTTTTACTAGTTCATTTTAGGTATGAAACAATAGCATGTGCATGTGTGTAGGTATGCGAGCGAACTCTCGCGCGCGCGAGCGCGCGCGTGTTTGTGTGTGTGTGTGTGTGTGTGTGTGTGTGTGTTTGTGTGTGTGTGTGTGTTTGCGCAGTATGTGTGTGTGGGGGGATGTGTATGTATATGTGTATATGTGTGTGTGTGTGTGTGCGTGCGTGTGTGTGTGTGTGTGTGTGTAAGGGAGTGTGAGTTTGTGTGTGTGTGTGTGTGTGTGTGTGTGTGTGTGTGTGTGTGTGTGTGTGTGTGTGTGTGTGTGCGTGCGTGTGTGTGTACGTGCGTGTGTGTGTATGTGCGCAGTATTTGCTTTCGTTTACAATTATTCTCTGTATATGTTCCAAGGACAGGTTCAAGTGGAAGATTAGGCTAAGCCTAAAACCTTTATCCTTATGTAATAAAGTTCTGAGTTCTGAGTTCTCTTTCTGTCTCCACCCCACACTCCCCCTGTTTAAAATAGACAACTATTTTGTGTGTGCTACGCACGTTTCTGTAAAAAAGAACCAAAGGACCTTCAAAGAAAAAAGAGCAAGCAAGACCCTGGAAAAGCAAGATCGACGGAAGCAGAGCACTGCCTCCGATGAGGCATACATTTGCAGCATAAATTATGCGGGATAAGATGTGCCTCAAGAATTGGCCTCCATTCGCACATACGGACCCATTCCACAAATTGATCTGCTTGCCTCTCATCCGTCGTACCGACTGTTGACTCCATCTTACGTAACGCACGACCGTGCAGATGCAGGGGGGAGGGGTGTGTAATTATAGGGCCTATGGTTTCTGTTGTCACAAAACAATTTCGGAATTCTTCTAAATTGGGGACGAGGGTGTCCTGACCCCGTTTAATGTCAGCACTTGCTTCTAATAAATGTATGTGCCCACTTTATGTCTAACTTTGTCTCTCCTCTCTAACACACACACACACACACACACACACACACACACACACACACACACACACATAATATAGACGCGCGCAAACACACACAGGATTTTCTAGGTCAATACAAAACACCACGCGTATGAATATAAAGAAATCTTGCACTCAACTTTGACATTGCTCAACCTTGACATTGCCGCTCCCCTCATATGCGCATTCTATACACTTCTCTACAGCTGTTATGAAATGAAAAAGTACGAGAAAAAGGTCCTACCTGCCAACCATGTCGTCAAGAATGTTCATTATTCGGTGCGGTTATAGATATCGAACAGTATGGTCCGAACAGTGATATTCCCCCACAGTGTATTGTGCCGTTTTTCGTCAAAAAAGGAGAGAAGACGAACAGGAGTATTTTTAGCTTTCCCCGTTGAGTGTACTGACTTAAGCAGGCTATCTCGTGAGAGCGCTGATGGCAACATGTTTATTTTTGTTCACGGTTGTAGGCGATAACAAAGTATGTGATTATGTTAGTTTCTCGGTCTTTGGTTCTTTTGTAGCTTATTACGGTCTGATTTTGCTTGCGATGCTGTCACGATTTAGCCAACGCTGGAAACCAGACGACGGATTTTTCTTACGCGGAGGAACACAACGCATAACTGTTCCACTTTGATTGGCTGAAAATCTCACGCATAATCTAACAGTCAGCCGTAGTGGCTCAGTGTTAAAACAGAACCTAAAATAGAATAGAACGCATCCATCTTCATTTGTTTAGCACCTGTCAATCTATTATACAGTTGAATCTTTTAGATTTTGTTTTTAAATTATACAATACGAATAATGCCTTTCGTGGCAAACAGGCTATAGTTTCGGCGAGTCAGACACACTCTTTGCTGGAAATCGCTGGATCGAGTAATCGGCGGTAGGCGCCCTGCCGCGCTTGTGTAGAAATATAATGTATGGTATGCCGTTTGGCTCATATAACTTATACACGCGTAAGAAACAATTCATACGCGTGTAAGAAATAATTCATACGCGCGTAAGAAATCAGCGGTGCAGTAACACTTGAATCGGAAAATGTACGACTTGCAAAGCGGCAAATCTCGGTGCAGATCGTGGGGAATACGTCACAGGAACCGACTTCGGCTGATAACACTCTTACCTCCCCAGTGTTGTTCGAGCAAGGGTTTGATGTTCAACCACGGTGTTGAACTATGTTTGTAAAACGTCTAATGCGTTTACTCCCGCCATCTTGTGATGTTCAAACCGAGGCGGTGAAGACGCTAACTAGTGTATTTCATGTGGATTCCAAGTCCGAGTTTTTGAGTTTTTAACGCTTGTAAGAAATATTTCATACGCGCGTAAGAAATAATTCATTAAATGATTCATACGCGCGTAAGAAATAATTCATACGCGTGAAATAAATAAAAGTATGTATTATACGTGCGGTAATTATTTAATACACGTGTAATAAATAGTTTTATTTCTTACACGCTTATGAATTATATCTTACGCGCGTATGAATCATTTCTTACGGGCGTATAGGTTATGAGCCAAACGGCTTTCCATAATAATGAGTGTGTACCCGCGCGATAGAAGCCGTTACTGTAATATGATCTATGAGATATTGGGTGCATAGTTTAAAAGCAACACAGGACGAAACAACAAGTAAAGGCGTTTTTATTGTATGTGGCGAAAACGAGTGTTTGCAAACGCTTGCTATCTTCTGGGTTCTGTCACTGGAGCTTGACGCATGCGATCGATAGCCCATCGGCGTCAAACGGCTGTTTGTAATAACTTGTGGTTGCTAGTTAAAGCCCCACTCCGCCTCAAAAAAGGTTTACAAAACGATGACATCTTTCATTAAACCAGCAATACTAACCTTATGGGACACACTCACAATTGCATTCAACAACATTAAATAACACTTACAGATCACTTGAATTGCTATTTAGCACGCGTAAACCACACACCAGTTCTCGTGGTTTATTCAACCCCCGACCTATCGGGGCCCCGTGTGACCCATTTTTTCATACACGATCAATTGAATCGTTTGCGCTTTCAATCCTACCCTATACCGCAAAGGCATGTTATTGTGCACCTCTGAATCTAAAATACAATTCCAACACAACGTTATAACTAAGGTGCTCGTGGCGCCCTAGAACAAATGACTGATCGTAACACAAGACAGAGTGGCAGCATCTTAAAAAAACTGTAGCGGTTCGAACATTCGTCTGGTTTGGCAATGGTAAGATGAAGCACATTTGATGTGATAGTCACCCTCTCGCAAAAGTACGTTTGTATGCGAGCAATACTCAATCTTCACAGGCACAGCAACTCACAGTATCAAATGGTTGAAATCTAAGTCCACCAGCATTTCAAAAAAGCCGAAGTTGTATCGTTTTTGGTAGCCCACATCCCCGTCATCAATTCAAAAGAGCTGCGAGTTGCACACACCATTTGACCCATTGGCTTGATTTGCTTGACATACATCCTTTCTAATTTTAAAAACTTCGAACTGTACTGACTTCGTTTTAATGATAAAAGAATTCTTTGGTGTTTTAACAATGTTTGTGTAACAAGCTGTCAATTTTCCTTTCTAACTGCACAAAACAAATTCTTTTAAAATTCATCACTCTAAACGGAAAGCAGCCAGGATGTTTCCGTTCGGTGAGAGTTCAAATGGAAGTTTGTTTGTACTGTATGTAAAGGCTCGGGGAGCTCAGTGATCAGAAACAGATGGTTTACGGGAGGCGGAGGGTGGCTTTAAGGCGTTTCATGGTAGGAGTGTAGTTTAAGGCCCAGTGCGCCTCGTGAAAACAGGTCGCCGCATCGTTTCAGATCTGATCTGGGTTTCACATGGGATAAGACCATCCTTCCACTTGGTCACAAACCAAAAATAATTAGGCTGGATGCTCTCTGTGCACAATTGATTATTTTAAAGAATGTATTTCATAATACGGTAGCTCAGTTGGTAGAGCACTGGACTTGTGATCGAAAGGTCGCAGGTTCGAATTCGGGCCGGGACGGACACGGGTCAACTTTATGTGCAGACCCAGAGACGGAAGCCATGTCCCACCCCCGTGTCATCACAATGGCACGTAAAAGACCTTGGTCATTCTGCCATAAGTGCAGGTGGCTGAATACACCTAAACACGCAGACACCTGGGTAGCGCGACTCCGTTGCTGCTAGCTTCCCACTGGGAGGAAGCGACCCGAATTTCCCAGGGATGGGACAATAAAGTAATGAAAAAATGAAATGAAAAAAAAGGCACGGGTGCCTATTTCGGAAATTAATTCATCAAAACATTCCAACGCAGCACAGTAAGCAGTCACGGTGCTATTTGCTTGGTATGTCACCAAGTGGGGGGATGGTCTTGAAGCCTTGCCGGATCTGAGACGGAGTGGGCCTTTAAGGCAAGGCAACGAACGGGTGCATTGGTCTAATTAATAAGACGCCGGCATACTAAGCGGAGAGTTGAGTGTTCAAACCCGGCCTGGTGGGTTAAGAGTGAAGATTTTCCGATCTCACATGTCAATTGTACAGATATTCTAGTGCCTTACATCCCACTCCCTCCCTGTGTTCAAGCAAGCACAAGGCCAAGTACGCACGAAAACGATTTTGTAATCCGATGTCAGCGTTCGGAGGATTATGCACACTACCCGTCATAAAAAAGTACACAGATACACTTTGCTGTAAATCTTTGTGATGCGGCCAGCTATATTAAAACCAAGTATATTACCAGAAAGGTAATTCATTCCCCTACCGTACATCACACTGAACTGGCACGTCACTCACAGCGATAATAAGCGTGCCAGTTCAGTATGCTGCGCTGGACCGGGTTTTGATGTTGGAAGACCTGTTTTTTTAATTGTTCTTTTGCGTTCACATTTCCATATCACCCTAGCGCGTTGTTGCTTTTGTACCAACATTGATCGCCAATTGTAATATTCATTTGTGTTGAAGTTTGCAAAATGCAGAGAAATCTAGTCCTGAGGAGGACCATTGTTTTACTACGAATACCAGACATGTGTTTCGACACTAACGTGTCTCATCAGTGGTCGGTTGGTAGAGATTGCAAGAGTTGTCAACCCATTGTATCCAACCAAGAAGCAAAACACTCTCTGAGTGGTAACTTCTGTTGGCATGGGAGACTACCCTTATCTGACAATCCCAAGACATCTGTGAAAGGAAACGTTTTGATTTAAGGTCAAAGTGTGGAATTCAAATTTGCTAAGAACGAATTTTGAAATTTGGACAAGTTTTAACCAAGAAATTAGGTTGAAACAAGAGAAATTTGAAAAAAACCTAAAGCGAGGTAATGCTCTGTACAAGCCTGTATATCCAGTAAAGGATACACGAACAAGGAGATCTAGTTTTTAAGAAGTGAAACAGGGCTATGGTAGAGAAGAAGTTTTCTGCCAGACTTTTTCAATTGGATCGCTTTAAAGGCGATGCAACTTTCACGGTGACCAATTGATAAACTATAAGAAGTTGTGTCTGAGATTTGTTAAAATCTTTTAGCAGAGAGAGAAAAAAAGTGTCCCTTCACAGATAGCCCTATTGGGGAAATCAGACCCTCCTCGGACGGGACCAAGATTTCAAAGAGAAGCTAACACCCCGACTGGAGGGCTTATCAACAGAGACAGACACGTGTTTTGACACTAATGTGTCTCATCAGTATATATACAAGCATACATAAGTATATATCTATCTATCTATACTATATATAGCTGCCCTACACGCCACCAGGCGTGAAAGGCAGTAAGTAAGTATACTATATATAAACATGGATGTAAGTGTGTCTGCCTGTGGTCGCCATACCTCAGAGATAGCAAAAGATAAGCACAAGATATTTTACATGCACACTGCCCTGAACCCACAGATGTGCACCTGGGTTTTAGTTTCTCCAGACATTGTTTCCTTCCTCGGATAATTACCCTCCCCATTAATGAATGCAAGGGAGGTAAGTCATGCTTTGTCACCCATGGAAGGGAGGTAACTCTCATCAAACCAGTATGCCCTGTAATTCTCAAGGGCTGCCCCCCACCCGCTATCATCCCGCCCCCCCACCACACCCCACTAACACCGCCGCCTGCCTCCCCCCCCCCCCCCCAGCAAGGCCAGTTCAGTGCCTGGTGTTCACACGTAGCAAGCACATAATACCAGTGATATTACAGACCCTCTATCGCTCCTATGAGCAGAAGAAATGAAGAAGTAAAAAATCAACCGGACAGTTCAGGAAATTTCTAGAGGCAAAGGGAGGTAACTCTTACTTTGTTATACATTGAAGGGAGGTATCTCTTCTCATGCAGGCACGCCTGATCAGTCTTTACAGAATATATAGAGTCGAGGTTAGACCTGGTAATGCTTTCACACTGTCTCCCAGCCTTTTAATCCAAATGTATGAGCTCACATTTTCCTCTATTCTTATTCTCATTAGAATAAGATTCTAGAGGTTTGTGAGAGAGAGGGGAGATCAGAAACACCCGGGCGAAGCCGGGCCTGACTGGATGTAAGTGTGTGTGCATGTCTCTCTGTGGTTGCCATACCTCAGAGATGGATAGAGGCAGGAACAAGATAAAGTGCATGCACACTCCCTAGGAGCCGCAGATGTGCACCTGGGTTTTAGTTTCTTGATTCATTGTTTCCTTCCTCAGATTATAAACCTCCCCTTTAAAAACAACCTACATAGTGCAAGACCAGTTCAGTGCCTATCGTTCACATGTAGCAAGCACATGATGCCAGGGATATTAGAGACTCTCTGTTGCTCCTATGACGGTAATTAAGAAAGTAAGAACTACAAGTCGCGTAAGGCGAAATTACTACATTTAGTCAAGCTGTGGAACTCACAGAATGAAACTGAACGTAGTCCGCCGCTAGTGCAAAAGGCAGTGAAAGTGACGAGCCTGTTTGGCGCGGTAGCGGTTGCGCTGTGCTTCATAGCACGCTTTACTGTACCTCTCTTCGTTTTAACTTTCTGAGCGTGTTTTTAATCCAAACATATCATATCTATATGTTTTTGGAATCAGGAACCGACAAGGAATAAGATGAATAAGTTTTTAAAACGATTTCGGAAATTTAATTTTAATCATAATTTTTATATTTTTAATTTTCAGAGCTTGTTTTTAATCCAAATATAACATATTTATATGTTTTTAGAATCAGAAAATGATGAAGAATAAGATGAACGTAAATTTGGATCGTTTTATAATTATTATTTTTTTTTACAATTTTAAGATTTTTAATGACCAAAGTCATTAATTAATTTTTAAGCCACCAAACTGAAATGTAATGCCGAAGTCCGGCCTTCGTCGAAGTTTGCTTGACCAAAATTTCAATCAATTTGATTGAAAAATGAGGGTGTGACAGTGCCGCCTCAACTTTTACAAAAAGCCGGATATGACGTCATCAAAGACATCTATCAAAAAAAATGAAAAATTCTGGGGATATCATTCCGAGGAACTCTCACGTAAAGTTTCATGAAGATCGGTCCAGTAGTTTACTCTGAAGCACACACACAGACACACACACACACACAGACACACTCACACACATACACCACGACCCTCGTCTCAATTCCCCCTCTATGTTAAAACATTTAGTCAACACTTGACAAAATGTAAAATAAACAAGTCGCGTAAGGCGAAATTGCTACATTTAGTCAAGCTGTTGAACTCACAAATTGAAACTGAACGCACTGCATTTTTACACAATGACCGTAGTCCGCCGCTCGTGCAAAACGCAGTGAAACTGACGAGCCTGTTTTGCGCGGCAGTGGTTTCGCTGTGCTGCATAGCACGCTTTTCTGTATCTCTCTTCGTTTTAACTTTCTGAGCGTGTTTTTAATCCAAACATATCATATCTATATGTTTTTGGAATCAGGAACCGACAAGGAATAAGATGAAATTGTTTTTAAATCGATTTCGTTTTTAAATCGATTTCGGAAAATTTATTTTAATCATAATTTTTCTATTTTTAATTTTCATAGCTTGTTTTTAATCCGAATATAACATATTTATATGTTTTTTGAATCAGAAAAAGATGAAGAATAAAATGAACGTAATTTTTGATCGTTTTATAAAAAACTAGTTTTAATTACAATTTTCAGATTGTTAATGATCAAAGTCATCAATTAATGTTTAAGCTTCCAAGCTGAAATGCAAACCCATAGTCTGGTCTTCGTCGAAGATTGCTTGACCAAAATTGCAATCAATTGCAATCAATTTGATCGAAAAATGAGGGTGCTGCCTAAACTTTCACAAAAGCCGGATATGACGTCATACAAGACATTTATCAAAAAAATGAAAACAATTATCTGGGGGTATCATACCCAGGAACTCTCATGTAAAATTTCATAAAGATCGGTCCAGTAATTTACTCTGAATCGCTCTAAACACCCACGCACAGACACACACACACACACACACACACATACACCGCGACCCTCGTCTCGATTCCCCCCTCTACGTTAAAACATTTAGTCAAAACTTTACTAAATGTAAAAAGACCGGAGAGTTCCGGAAAGTTGTAGAAGCGAAGGGAGGTAACTCTTACTTGGTTATACCTTGAAGGGAGATAACTGATTATGCAGGCATGTCTGATTGGAAAATCAGAAACAGCCGGCGAAGCCGGGTCCTGACTGCTCGACAAGTATCTAGAATGTTCCCAAAAGAAGGGAGATAACTCATGTGAAAGTTATTTCTTTAAAAACAAAATGATGTTGGTGGTAATAACAGACTTAGCAATAAACAACAATATCTACACTTTTTTATTCATATTAGTCTACTCTCTTACAAATGCATTCGGGCGATGCCAACACCCGGGCGAAGCCGGGCCCTGACTGCTAGTAAAGTATCCACCTATAGGGCGACCATTGTAAACAAGGGTTTTATGGCAACCAGTGCTGTATCCGTTGTTTTTCAAGCAATATTAATTAAATGTTGTAATTACATTTGCTAAGTGATCTACACCCAAATAGTCATGAATTGACTGAAAATCAGTCAAGTTTAAGATATAGGTGTTTTACATCGTCGCCTTTACACTCAGTTAAAAAAAACCATTTGTATAAGTATCGTGGTTGCCTAAAGATCCCTTTTTGCAAAGGTCGGCCTTAATCTCAAATTAACATATTCAATTTTGTGCTCAAACGGTAAATCCCAACTTAATGCGATTTACAAGCAAGATACTTTAGACACTGTCTTCTCGATAGCGCATGGGGTCAATGTTGTCAGTCCAATGGAGAAAAGGCGCCAAACCTTAGGGCGACCAATTTTCGCTCGCCCTAAATCAAAAGTGTTGTAAAATTGGGGCTTTAGGGCGACATTTGGTCGACCTAAGTAGGCTTCAAGATATATATATATATACTAATTTTCAGAGAGCAGGGAATGAAAACATGTTGCAGATTATTTGTATTATTGTAACACCGGAGTAGTTTTCCACCCCAGATCAAGTTCCCTTTCAGCAAGTAGGGCACGATTAACTTCAATTGTGTAAAACAATATTTCCTGGTATCACGTTGTTATGTAAGCGCGCTCGTGTGATGATTCGATATATATAACAATATCTAACTAACCAGTTCGTTTTCGACAAGCGGCAGAAGCAGAAGGAAGATGTTTTCTGTTACTCATTTTCTAATCTTTGCATTGATTTTCTTCAGATCTTCAATCGACGAGAGTATGAGTACATGTGAGTAACATTTATTTAGCCCAAAGTGAAAGAGTCGCAGTATGTGTGTGTGTGTGTGTGTGTGTGTGTTTGTTTTTGGGTGTATGTGTTTGTGAATGTGCGTGTTTCGGTGTTTAATATGAAGACACCATTCGTTTCACACACACTGTTACAAGTGGCTGTGTTAGTACGCTTGTGGGATGCACGTGAATTAGTTCATAATCGTGCTTGAATGGTTTGCGAGTGACGCATGTGAGAGCTGCGTATTAATCAGGGCAGGCTAGGACAGTGTACGTGTGGATGTGTGGCAGGGTAATATGTACTAGATTAGCTAGCTTAAAGCTGTGGTCTTTTTATGACTATCCGGGGCTACGAGTTTGAAAAGACAGGGCTGAGAATCATGTACCGAATGATGTACAGCGAACACGGCCTGAAACAGCATCTATACTGCGTGTATGACCTTGAGAGCTTCAGTCAACGCTTGAATTTTGCTGTGGTAACATTCGGTTTGCTCTCTCAGAGCTGAGCACACTTGTCAAGAGGGAGCAAGCAGAAAAAATAAACGCCTGCGCAGAGATTCGAACTCAAGACCTTGAAATGTCGGGGCCGATGTCTTAACCGCTAGACCACTCCACCATTGATGACTTAAAAGAAAAATGATAACTTTATATCATTCTACAGACGGGCGCTGTGGCGGGGTGGTAAGACGTCGTCCTCTTGATCGGAAGGTCGAGGGTTCGAATACCGGCCGCGGCCGCCTGGTGGGTTAAGTGTGGAGATTTTTCCGATCTCCCAGGTCCTCTTCGTGTGTACATCCAAGCACAAGACCAAGTGCGCACGGAAAAGATCCTGTAATCCATGTCAGAGTTCGGTGGGTTATAGAAACACGAAAATATCCAGCATGCTTCCTCCGAAAGCGGCGTATGGCTGCCTAAATGGCGGGGTAAAAACGGTCATACACGAACAAAATTAATCCACTCGTGCAAAAACTCGAGTGTACGTGGCAGTTTCAGCCCACGAACGCAGAAGAAGAAGATATCATTCTACGCTTGAATTACCATGCATGCGATGCAAAAACGTAAACATTGCCGCTCAATTTTGCAAAAATGTTTCACGGAATCGCAGCACGGTGTACCGCCATGCTTCACGACATTCGCGCCATGTGATGGCTGCGATATCTCTATTTACAACATGTATGCAAACAAAATGAGATGAACTGTAATTGAATCCTTCCAAAACTCTGTGCAGTTGAACACAGATAGCAACGAAATATGTATATTCACTTCTGAGCACTGCGCGGATAGAGGTATAAATCAAGCTGCTTCAAGAATAGCATAAGATGAATTCATATTAATGTTTTTTCTCCTTTTTCAAAATTGGCACAGTAACCTAGTGGTTAGGACATCAGCCCCGAAATCTCGAGGTCCTGAGTTTGAATTTCCGCTTAGACGTTTATTTCAAGCGTTGACTGAAGCTCTGAAGGTCATACACGCCGTAAAGGTGGGGTTTCAGGCCGTGTTCGCTGAACAGAATTATGTACATGTACACGATTCTCAGCCCTATCTTTTCAAACTCGTAGCCCCGGATAGTCATAAATAAATATCAGTTTAAACTAACTCCTCAGTTTTCTTATTTTGTCTTCTTTGATTCCGTTAGGTATTTCTTTCAGTAGGCTTTTCACTGTTAGGTTAGGTTTAGGTATGTTTCTCTTCGATCTATAATTTGTAAATCAAGTTTTGTTGACGTTTTTATTCTTTCTCGTTTGTTATTGTTCCTTCTTCGTTTGTCGTTTTGATGTCTGTGTCTCGCGCCGTTCACCACGCACCTCACTTCTCCTTCGGGATTGTGACACAGACACAGACACACAGACACAGACACACACACACACACACACACACACACACACACACACAAGCACGCACGCACGCACGCACGCACACACACACACACACACACACACACACACACACACACACAGTGCACACACACAAACACACACACATACACACACACACTGACACCGCGTTTCATTAAAGTTCATTTTCTTCATTCGCAGGTGTGCCACTGTCGCTGGTATTTCCGACTTCAGTAAACAACACGATTATTGCCAGTGGAAATGCACAAATCCAGGTTCCATTTGAGTTAAGGGAAATCTGCAACGTTTTAGAGTTCAAGGGTGAAATTCTTATCAAAAAGGAAGAAGAAGAGGAGCCAGATCGCTGCAACTTTAAGTATCGACCGAAAGAATGTATATCAAGTGATACCATGATGTGCCTGTGCCCAGATGAAACCAGTAAACTTTACAGAGTTGTACTAAATGC